>NW_019213604.1:64444-235713 GCF_002532875.2 Varroa jacobsoni
TATATATATTAATTTTAAAAATCACTATGCTGTTATTGTAAACGCGTGCATAATGCGATACCGAACCTTGCTGCAATTCAACTTGAACGAGGAGTACATTCACGAGAAGCGAATGGCTTACTTAAAAATGTTCAGCTATTCCTGAACCGAGCAAACCATCATCAAGTAAACCAGCGAAAGACTAAGAGATCATCCCTTTAAGATGAACATTTGCGGCCAGATACACCAAGAAAGAAGGGCGTCATTTTATCAAAACCTAAGAAAGATACTAGAAGAATGCCGTCCATATCGTTTTCGCTCTTTCAATTACTTCAGCTCCTACCAACAATACACCAGCCGCAAGAATAAAGAACGTTATTCAGTCTTGAAATCTTTCATCCGGCAATATATTCGAAATTGCGCTAACCTTCGATGGCTCAGGCCGACAGCGTTAATTGCATTAGATAGGACCATAGCAAGAGAAATACAGTGTTAGGCGCTACCGGTCAAGCCTTCTATAAATATTAGGTCAATACTGAATACCGTAAAAGCGGCAGTACTAACAGTACAGAAGCGCCTAGCCACAGAAGCAGGCACTGATCTTGAATGGCAGCTCCAAAAAACTGGCACGACGCGAGACTACCAATGGAGTTTTTCTTTTATAATTGCTAAAAACAACGCAATAAAGCATTTAGCGCATTCTAGCTAGAATTAGAGCCGTAGTCTATAAGCTGGCAAAGAGAAAATTACATTCTAGCTACTCAGCTTAGGGGTTCATGTCAATGTGTGGTGATCGATGTACAAATTAGAAGCAGGCCCGAGAAGCAACAGGAAGCAATTCTAGCCTGAGCTTACCTAAAATGTTAATGAACCTTCATTAAGATAAGTAACATGCTCCAGAAAAACAGTTCACAAGATGCGCAATCTTTCATTGTAGTTTTTTTTTCATTATTAGTTCCCAAGGCGAAAATATTTCTCGTCAAACATAGACGCTTTGTCGTTATAGATGTCTCACAGAGTTTTCTAGTTTTTTCTCTTTCGTGATTGCAAAGCTTACTCTCAGAGTGTTATCTCTGCAACGGTGCGCTTGTCTTTCTCCCTATTTATTTACTAAGCTTCTCGCTCCGTTAGAAAACTCTTCATTCCTGCATTGTCCGAGCTACCGGTAAAATGCTTGCATCATAGATACTTACTCTGACTGATAGACAGTCTGTCGTTTTAGAAGTTCGCTGTGTTGTCTAACACATGTCTTCCACGCTAAATTAGAGGTGTGCTAGGGAACAGCGTCCTTTTAGCAGACGGAATCTTGTGAAACGCTCGTCCTATGAGGTAGATGTGTGAACAAAATCTGTTGCTTGTGCGCATGCGCCCTCGGCGTCTCATTGTCCAGTCGATTATATTTTGCACTAAGACGCAGTTTCTTTATGATGATCGTTAGTATTACTGCTATTATCGCATTTAATTGTGTTTATCTATTCATTCATGGACGAAGACAGCTCAATGCGATCGATCTGTGGATTTTACGCAGGACGTTATATAAAGTACTAAAAAATTTGAAGTAGTCCATTGAACTTTTACCGCAGTCTGCCATAGAAGTGAACGGATCACAGATGATCTGGATAGAAAACAAAGGCTGGTCGGCCTTTGAGGTAGCTGAAATACATTTGTAATGTGGCCCGTTTATTTCTCTAATATAGCGTATCTTCCCTTTAAAGACACCGTACATGTGCAAGTGCATTTTCGAGAGATTTGTAACTTGGAAATGAGTTCATACCTGAAAACACATTTAAAGTTAGCCTGAAACTAGTTTGAGTTCAAATCTGGCAAAGAAACAGTGAAAGCAACCGATTTAATGCTTAACGCAGATCTAAATATAATACCTAAAAGCTTTCGGTACGAAATCAATTTTAATGGGACAGAATAAACGTAGAATCTGCGTCCATCCAAGATGTTGCGTCGTGTGTTACCGTGTATGACATGAAATTTTAACAGGGCACATATTGAAATAAACCATTGATCTCTCACGGCTACGAACATGATGCTCTAATTTTTTAAGTAATGGCGGTTTCGAGAAAGCTTGAAATTCATCATGTATTGATTCTAAGAGCGAACAGAGCTCGTTTTTGGGACGGAAGAGGCAGAATAGACCACAGCAACTAGAATGTGCAACATAAATGAGCTATGTGTCTTGATAGAAAAAATACAATTGATAAAATATAGTTTATTTGTGAATTTACTCCTGAAAACAAGGATGTTTGTAGGGCATTTTTCAGTGCAGTACGACCAGCAGTAGACTTCCGGCAGTTATGGTACGGACGCTGGGTGCTCGTTCAGTGTCGAACTTGGCGATTTTAGTAAGTGTCACAAACTTCCGATACGACTATCCGTAACTTGCAAATGGAAGTTCGTTTCCCGCTCTGTAGTCGCTGGCGTCGCTAACTGTTTCCCGAAAAATTCATATATTTATTCAATGTCGCATTCTTAACGAATATGCCGCTATATTCTAAGCGGCAGTCGATTATAGGCCAATTGAGCGCAATTTTTAAGGTATTATCGTCCTACATTTAGGGAAAAGTCAGTGTTATATCCGAGAGGTTTTGGATTAGCTTAACTGCTGTGTTAGGCCTCCCAACGCAGAGATTTTCTGTCAATATAATATCTATTTTTTTTTAAATTTCGTTAAATTTTACCACATAACAGCTCCAGCTATATGTTGTACCGCACAATTTGAATAAAGGATACTTTTGGTTTGTTAAGATATTTCGTTCGAACAGATTATCGCTGACCAGAATCTGTGTTCTTTTTGAAGTGCTATCTCAGTTTCAGCTCTTATTATAGGCAGAGCCCAGCTATCGCTTCCTTTGTTATGCATGCTGACGATGCTATCGTCATTTCGCAAAAGTCCTTTTTCTCATCTCAAACACGTTGCCTTTGAATGGACAACAAAGGACTCACTAAGAACTTACCGAGTAAGCTGCACGGTTACACCAATACCTTTACAGCTATCTATCGGAAGTTATTGCTACGTATCTATCATCGTAGCAGCTATTTTTTGGTCTGTTATCAATGCTGGTGTACAACTCATATTCAAAAAATTAACTGACATTAGAAAAAAATAGTACTCTCGTTGTGCAACTTGATTTATTGGAGTTGAGGTAAGTTCTGCGAATCGTCAAAGAATTTCGCAAGTCAGATCAGTAATGCTCTACACAAGAAAAAACAGAAACGGAATAGAAGTTCCCGTCAACAATATGTTGCGTATTGTCTTTAGTGGGAAATTTAGTCAGATACAGAAAAGGTCATAAAAAAACTTATACCTGTCATTCATAGCAGTTTATGGCGATATCTAGTCTCAAAGAAATTTAAGATATTGAAATAAAAAGTACCGAACTGACCAAGTGTCATTTCTGATCTAATGTTCTGTTCTTCTGTTTTAGACGGAAATTGATTAATTCATATGAGTTAATCAATTTTCGCGAAAACTTACATAAAAATAATGTGAATGCATCCAAAGTGTGCACTAATATTATTCCGATAAGTTAAGCAAGTTCACTAACTTCAGATTCTATGCTTTATAAAGCTATTCATGCAATAGTTAATTAACTAACAGTTCATTAATTATTGGGTCTCACACAGTGTTGCACATCTTTGATTGGTTTTTCATCTATACATTCTACGAATTTTCAATTTAGCGTAAAGTGTTGAAACAACAACTTATGAAATTCTTAATTCATGTATGCTACATGGAACAAATGCAGAAACATAATAAATTACTACACAATTCTTAGGCTTTAAATACCTTTCCAACGCAGCCTTCAACCGTAAATTGTTGTTCCTTATATTTCAGCCCTCCGACAATAACTTCTCATCTTTGCGCAGATACTCACGCCAGCAGCAGAACCACCTAACGTGTTCTAACCCTGTACACGTCGTTCGCCTCTGTGATGCGTGCATAAGCCCTGTCGAGCCGCTAGAATCTTTTCTTTCTCGAGGACCTGGCCCCTTAGGTGTTTCAACTACATTAACGACAGCGCCGGCTGGCGAAATGTTCAAAATTGAACAGTCGGAAACTATTGTCCCGGTATTTCCGTGCGCTCAGGCGTCGTACTGTATGTTTCATATTTTGAAACATGAATACATAGATGAATCGAGAGAATGATGCGAAATAGGACAGTTGTTCTGCCGTCCTTCCTCTGTTAGGCCTCCGCAGCTTCACGGTGCTGCTGGTATTGGTAAAGAGAATTGACGTCGATGAATCCATCTCTGCGCTGCTCCAACGTCACAATCACTCTCCATGCTAGGCGCACCACTGAACTGCACACTGAACGATGACAGGCCCAAACATAAGACTTGAGCAGTGCGACCTTTCTATTCCGTTACTTCCGTTGGCCTTTTTCTGCCATCAATCTCGTTGCGTTCCCACCGTATGCCCATGGTTCCCAGCTTTTTTCTCACTTCAACGGATCAGTAACTTTTTCTTACACTCTTTCTGTGTCTATAACGAATGTATTCTTCCCTACAGCGCTCAGTTTTGCGCATACACTTCTCGTTGATTTCTACAAAGAAGTTTCTGGTTCTTATAGGCCGCTTGGCTGAAACCGCTGAGAAGCCCACCCACTGTTTTGGTCGCCAGTGTCGAGGCTGGCAAAAGCTGTGGGTGGGCTACTACATTTTTGAGCTGAAATTTTCCGGTGCGATACCAAAGAAGGATACTGCAAAGCGCAGGGCCGGAAATCTCCTTTGCAGTAGCGATGAAGGCGGCAAAGGTAATAGGAGCAGCAAAAACAGCTGGCGATGTTCTTTTACCTACTGCTTAGTTTCCCGCAGAAATTGTCTGACTATTGCTTGACGCGGAAAGAGGGAAAAAACTACTCCGCTACGAAGGTTCGTAAAAAAGAAGCTCTAAGGACTAGGAGCACAGACTCGAAGCTACACTAGAAAAAGAGGTCATCGTCCTATGATCTATTCCTGAATAACTAAGCTAGGCTACGTACGGATGATAATCTCTGCCTACAAAGAGAGTCTCGACGAAAACTCCACTCCAAAGAAAGGACTTGAGCGTTTACCGTGTGGACCTCTCATATTGTGGGGCCGGGAGATTCGAATTCCAGTTGGGCTTTCACGTGAACAGGAACTGCCAGAGCCCGTGGCAGCAAGGCAGTGTGGAAAGAACAACTGCTTTCAGATAATCTGCCAATGACAATCAAAGTTGTGGAATAACAACAGAAGTGTTTACATTATAATAATACCCACTACTCGCAGGGCTTCAGAATATACACGGTCTGAACTCGGTTATAATATTATATGGATTCTGTTAAAACAATACAGTCAGAGCAATACTTTTTTATCTGCTTGGGTATAATCATACCTAATAGACCAAGCTTCTGTCATCATATCAACTGTACAACATCAAATAAATTATTTACCGCCAGCTTTTCTTGTTTTTAATCAACAAGGCCGCACTATACTGAAAGTTTTTACTTAGCTTACGAGCTGTATTAAGGGTTCGTTCTTCGGGTTTGATGCAAAGCAACGACTGTAACGCGATTAAGGTAAACCTAGAACAACTTTGCTGTTTTCCGTGTTGATCTAATGATCAAGCCATTTGTTTTTGTCCCACCCAAGGCAGCGATAAGTGATGCAATTTAAGCCTCTGAGTTTTTCGTCCAGCATCGCCGTGAGGCACTCAATCAGACTGCTACATATTCATCCCGAAAAGGATCTTACTAGAGATTGCATCAATTGTACGCATGAAAAATCACTGGTCTGAAACTAGTCGTTGAAGTAGCTTTCAAAAGTTTATGACAACGTATCACACACCGCAATCTAGTTCCGCAGCGATGTTCTTCGCTCCAATTTTAGCAGTCATCGAAAATTTATGGAAGTCTTTGATGCAAATGAATCATACATTTTTGTATGGTCCCGCCTGATGATATAGATCTCAAGTTATCTATTTTATAACTATATAGCCCTATCGCGAGTAATTGCATTTGGATGACTGTACATTTCATATGGACGTTATGTGGCCGTATTTGCGCACCCCATGTCTCCAGTCTCTAAAAAAGCTTTAGGTCTAAAAGCCGCACTTTCGTGGTAACTTAGTGGGTAACGTACTCGCCTGCTAATCTTAAGAACATGTTATAATCTAGATTCAAACTCGAGAATAGACACACTTTGTTCTGTACTGGGCACCAGATGAAACAACTGCGAGTAAACGATGCCATAACAGAAATAACGAACCGTGCTATCAGCACATTGGCGTAACGAAATAGCATCAACTATTCAATACAGAAAAGTTGAATTTAGATGGAAGCAAACCAGAAGAATGCAATGGGTTAAACATAATGACCATAACTAGATAATTGCAGAATAAATGCAAGTTAACTCCCCTATATTATTCAGCAGAACTTGACTTCGTGCGAATAACATTTTTGTCTAAACACTTGCAAAACTAGTTCGTCCAAAACGGAGGCTGTTGTGGCCAAAGCTGTAAACAAGGAGATTTTAAATGACTTACACAAATAAAAATCGAGTGCCTAGTTATAAACGGTACGAGTACTGTACCATGTAAGCTCTGTCTCTCTCTGATTTTCCAAAGTTTTGATTAGCGACAGCCCTGCCGCCTGTGCTACCGGCGCACCGTGCATCATCCACATTTCCGCTTATTTTGTTTGTTCTGTCTGCGAGCTTACAGCTGGTTATTATTCAAGTAGCCTGCTTGTCCACCAAGACACTGACGTCTACTTCTGCTGTGGGGTGTTTGCCAATCTTGTTACCTCCTTAGCAGCCGCTTGCTTTTTTTCTAAGAAGGAGCCAACGTTGATCCAGTAGCAGCAGCAGTAGCAGCGACTTACTTTTTCTTTATCTTTTATTATCCCCTGCTATAGCCGCTGCCTGCTCTTACTGCTGTGCTTGGTGTGCTGGTTGTCACATCCCATTGAAGATAGCTGAGAACAGATCGAAAATTTCGGACTCCGTTTGCCACTTTTTAATGCTCGTTTTACAGACCAGTTTTTCCCATTCCACCTTATCCGGCCAGCTCTACCTCGTACCCAACCGGGTTAAGCCCTCAATCTCCCTCAATTCGCCTTTCATTCCTGACGCGAAGAGGCCGACGAAAGGAGCAGATACCAACCAGAAGAACGATTAGAACATCCCCTGATAGCAGCTGTGACATACAGCTAAGCATCCAGATTAAAATTCATGTGGGACACGACCAAGAACTAGAATACACTCAAACATCGCGCATCGCCCAATGCCACACGACCCCGCAAAGGACGCTACAGGACAGCTGCTACGTCTGAATATACCTAACTGCTGTTCCTGGTAATGGTTGTGGTAAAGGCAGGTGTCTAAGACGCGAGAGACAACCTTTTCTATTTTAAAATTAGTTCACCGCTGTGTTATACGGAGTAGAGTGAGCGGGCCGCCCCTCCCATGTATTAGACCGTCCTTCAACTGCCGCCTTCCACCACATACGCTGGGCAAACTTAGGCTCTGGGAGGGGCTGCAGCATCGCCATCAAATTCAAATCACTGATTCTACGATAGTACAGTGGGTGTTTTGTAGAAGGTCGACTATTAGCGTTCTTAAGAGGATTAAAAGGGGACTTTGTGGAAAAGAGGACAAGGTGGAAGCAGTCCTTCTTCTTCTTTCTAAGTGGAAGCAGTTGTAGCCAAGTAGACTAAGCAAGACATGAAAACGGCATTAGACAGGGATTTAATTGCAACGGATTGAACTCATTGGAAGACGCTCTAGAAAATCAACCACTAGCTAAATTCAGGAATTTATGATTTGACGTATTCCTGCAAGAAAAGACCATAAGAACTAACGCCGAACTCCAGTGCTAACGCAAGAAAAGGTATTCAACAAACGAGAACTCGAGTCAGAATCAACACACATGGACTTTGCTTTGATATAATTTGGAAAACTTTTAAAATATAGAACGTTACTGATGGCTCGCTGGACAGAGTAGTTGAAAATACTAGACTGGTCGAACAGTCGTTTCCTTTTTCCAGCTCTTAGCTTTTCGAGTTGTGACCTTTTGAAGATAACTAAGCTCCCTTCAAGTGCGAGAATCTAGCAACAGGCGAACAAAGAATGCGACCCATATATAGACCATTTTGAAACGTCTGCCTCTCTTTTGAACGGCTTACGTTCAGACTTCGCTGCGTAGGATCAGCACAGCTTTAATCTCATAGAGCTAAATTCTTCTCCACCCGAATAAAAGCTTTGATTAAAGGCCGTGGCTATGGCTCAAAAGTTTCAGTGGAACTCCATAGATCGTGGCCGTGGAGAACTGCTCAGAAGTCAACCACTTTTTTTCATGGTAAATTGTGTTGTAAAACATAATTCATTTAGTCTTTAAAATCGCTTTTATGCGGAAAGCAGAATGCAGAAATCTCTCTCTGCCACGCCAGCAATCACGTACATATATGTAAGCCCTTAGCAAAAACACTTTGGCCGAGTTCTTGTGAGGCCGTCCTTACCGTATTATAATCTCCCGTATTCCATAGGACAAAAAATTCAGCCGAGTCGACTTTACAGGCTTTAGGAGGAGATCTTGTTTTGAGCACGATCAAAAATCGGAGAAAAGGAGAAAGGCAATATTTATTGAAAATTGTCTACGGCACTGCGGCGAACCTCTGTAACGGAAACAGTTCACCAAATCTACAAACAGAATTTCGAATTTTTCGGGTTTCCAAAAGAGTACTAAAAAGCCACCACAAAAATAAAATAAAAATCAGAAATTCCACGAAAAAAATTACTCGACCCTTATGAAACAGCTAAAAATATAGCACAAAGATACAGAAATTCAGAAAGGAGCCAAACATCTCAAAATCGGAAAGTTTTTCAAAGATAGCCTTCTTGTAAAAATAGGATATAGTCATACAGCGAGCGATTTTCAATATTATTGGCCGTAAATTAACCGAAATACCGTTTTACGTCTGTCAGACTGGGCCTGGGTGTCGCTACTGACTAAGCACACTCGCCCACTGGACACTTTTTGCTAGTCGACAGTGGCCCTTGTGGTTCGTGGGTGGCTTGCCGCCACCGTGAGCTCGCAAGGCTTTCCGCTTAGTCGGCTAAACATCATGAATCATTGTTATTAATTTGCCAAACGTCTTGTTGGCTAACTGCATCTAGACGAGTGCATGCGAGAGGAAATGCGGTTTAGCGATGTGATACGGATGCGATGACCGTAATACAATAGGACACTTCGCAGGCTGAATCAAACGACAGGGGAAGCTAGTACCCTTGGTTTCACTACGTCCACCTAAACTATGAGTGTGCCGGGGTTCATGACTAGAATACTATCATACGAATTTATCGTAAGTTATCTTTGGTATCAATCGATGCAAGTGAATATAATTAATTTACAGTCTAAGTAAAAGGGATAGCTTAGTAAAGTGACACTTTCGTGTTCCTAATCTAGCGTCGATTTTTGCTGCAACACTACTCTTATCCTGACTGGCACTAGTTGTATCCATTGAGATCGAACCTCAGGAGACATCACGCGACTTACATCACATAAGTCTTCGTCAGTGCTTTCTGAATTAAGTTTGGATGAAAGATGTATATACGAGTATTATCTAAAGTTTTGAATATTACATCCGGTGTCGTGTTGAAGCTTTTAACCAGCCGGCTGGTTCCCAGCACGTAACGGAAAGCATTGTTTAAAATGACAACTTGCTTTCACAAATACCACTAGCTGTTTACAACAAAAATGTAAAAATAGGATATACATTTGTATCCTCTACTCTGGATTACCCGGATGTGTTTTCATGTTGAAGCGTGCATAAGCGTCACACATGTACTCATACCGTTAATGTATGTGTTGACATTGAATTGGAAAAAAATCGTAAAATTATTGACAAGCGAACAGGCTTTAGCCGCCAAGCACAACGAAATTTTCAGAGGGTGGTCCCTTCGAATGTCCTATTTCGCACAAATCAGCTGCGCTGTATAGTGTAGCAGACTACTCGGTTGGTAATGTTTGATATTTCAATGGTTTTATATTAAGATTGCTTATGGCGCTGATTGTAGTTTACTAAGGCTGCGGACGGATAGTAAGCGCGCCACATTCAAAATGTACGTAAGATTGTTGGAGTAGAAAGTACACCCCACCCCCCTCTTTCCCTTAAGATTGCGTCTTAAATGATTAGATGCCCTTTTTCAGCTTCTTCGGACCTTCCTTTTCAGCAGGTTGAGCACACAAAAAGAAGCTGAAATGAGGAGCAGGTGCGCAATAATGGAATAATCTATCCATTTTGATAGTGCTGCATTGACCAATCACACCAACAGCTCTATGGGTCGATGGCGGGGACTACAATAGCAGCTTTGGCTTGCCCGTTTCCCTGATCAGGGTCACGAGGAGTAGAACAGATTTTACATGAGAACTGGGGAGAAAGTGCTTTTAATGATGTTTTAAAAAGCAGTATGAGTGAATTTTTGTCTAATTCTTGCAAATCGTTGTGTGCAATTGTTTATCCGAAGTTTGCGCAAGCGGTCGCTTATAATGAAATCTTAGTTACTTGCAATATATTAACAACGTTGAACTTTGGCTCTGATCCCATATACCGTGCTGTATTCTAGAACCTAGAACTTTGTTTTTTTCCGCTATACATTCTAGCATATTTTATTTTTGCTCCTTTTAAGTACGATCCATAATAGTATACGACATTAATTACTGTCGATAAATGTAGAATGTCTCTACTAGAACGGAAACAAAGACATTCTACAAAGACCTTGCATCTAATTCTGTGACGTTCTTGCTTTATGATTTAAGCGGGAATTAACGTTTTCGTTAAGTTTTTGATTCCCACATCCACCTAAGCTGAAGCCAACAATTTACTTGATAACCTCTTCCCGACTAAAATTGCCAAAGAAATTGACCTCTCGAAAGCACCCGGTCTTGCCCCACAGCAAGCTATCATACCCTTACAGCTTACTGTTAACACGCATTCGCTAGTGGAAACTATTAAGTTGTCGAGCAGTGACTTTCATCGACGCTTTCACAATGAAGCTTCACTGCTAAGTGACGATTACCGAAAATATGAAGGAAAAATGCCATGAGACTACCCCTATGGATGAGACACATAATATAATTCCTATTGCGACGACAGCCTTCTATAAAACCAGTCCTCTTACTTCTTGCACTTGATGTAGAAAGAAGAAAAATTAACGGATACAAACAGTGTTTTTTTTTTCTCTATCTCGGTTAAAACCGCAAGCTTAGCGGTCAACCGAAATGTCGGATAGATACTCCTAGAAATATTCAATGCTCGTGACCTCGACATTGAATTTTTTCTAATTCTAAAAAAGAATATAATTTTAAATATCGGTGTTAAACTAACATTGACATCCATGCATATTGACAAATCAATTAGCTGAGGAATATTAAACGGATTTCGAATCTAGTAGTATTAAAGGGTAATCGCTTGCTGCGTGGTTATTAGTTCGTGAAGTTTGTCTCGTAATAGCGTCTCTAATCGAATAGTGACGCTGATGGCATCAGCTGGCTTCCGCTGCCACGAACTTCATGTAAAGGAGACATTTCAGCTAGTCAAGGATTGGTTTCGTAGTGCATTCAATCCTGCGCCACAACGAAGAGCGAACCATTTCCGCCTTACGCTGCATAACTAACACCTTATTAATTAACTGTTACACGTGCCACGCGGGCCATTGTTGGCTTTAGGTCGCTACTCTGGCCCTGGCTAATGTCAACTAACATATCCTAGATTCATAGTACGAATCAATCCTGTTACCCTTAACTGCATCTAAAATGGCCTAGTCTACATAATCTTGTAAGTTGAATGTCTGAGACCTTGACGACCCGATTCAAGCACTCAGAAGGAAAAAATGACATTGGTGTATAGTAGATGTGGTTATACATAGTGAGTTAATTAGGAATAATAACAATTTACTTTCGGATGGAGAACAATCAATTGCTTTTAGCAAGTGCAGTAACCAATAAACCGTGTAGACCTCTGTTTTTTTTCTTAAATCTAATTTGATCCTGTACCTAGGTATCGATCAGCTCAGACAACCACATTGTTTACTTATACTAATTCGTTGAATTCATTTATCAGTGCAGATTCACTCCCCTACGTTTGTATACACGGACCGTTATAACTCAGTTATATTTCGATACTAAACCAGCGTCTCCTTCGTGGAGTCCAATGATGGTTTACCAGTTCGGCAGGATGTTTGGCGATTCTCATAATAGATTAGTGGATAACGTATTTGTCTTCTAATCATCGGGACACGGACGCTGTGTTGTAGCTTTAAACCCGGGCATAGCCGTCCAGTAGAATCCTGAACGGTGATACCGGACGTAAAACTCGTATCTTTCGAGTTGTCCGGAACGAGCAGCGACATGTTTTCGCCTATTGATTTCGTCTGTCTTGCTTCTGGCCTTTAAAGTGGTGTTTAGCTATACGGCTAACGGTCCGCGGAACGTACGGTCTAACAAGCCATTCTGTATTAGCGGATTACTTGAGCGGATGACGCCCATTAACTTAGCATATCTTTGTACTGTAAACTTTGGTGACGGTTTTTGCAAAAGCTGTAAAGGCTGACACCGCATAAAATTCAGCGAGGAATACGTTGTGATGAATGAGATTACTTGTGTCGTAATGGTAGCCTGCTCTAACCCGGAGCAAATATTAGACGTATGCTAAAAGCGCTATACAAGTTTTTAGGATAATCTGCAGCTTTTTTTGCGCTTTACGCGCCTTTTTCAGCAATACCAGATGGGGGCGCGCAAGTCGCGCAATTTTTTGCGCGCGGTCTAACGAGTTGAAATTATGACTAAGTACACTTGCGAAATAAGAATAATCTGAAATGGCTCTAACCTTGTACGTATACTATTTGGACGAAAGCTGATGTTACGGTAGAGACTGCTGATCGTGCAATTTAGTTTTGATAGACCTTCATTGCACGAATTTAAATTCGCTTAAGAGTTATGCCTCATCAATTTTGTTTGAGCCTGCGCAAAAGGCACATAGGATAGTAAACATGATAAAGCTCTTATGAATATTTACTAGTTTTGTGTCCGCTGGTACTAAGACAATCTACGGAGCTGCAGTAATCGAAAAATGCAAATATGTAACTACGTTTCACTTTCCGTTTCGGTACCAATTTGTAAGAGCACATCCATCTTTCCAAATGCCTGACGTACTTTTGATTCTTTCATTTCGTTCAGAATAGTTCAGCTTCTCGGTTAGATGAATATTGTTTTTCTTCGTAAAGACGATAAGGATCATACACTACTGATGACTACCCAGCTATCGACTTTGGGAAATTTGTTTCCGGATTGTTTTTCGTAGGCTCCGCAAGTCGACGTCACGATTTCCGCAGACAACGAGCGCATCATCGTCACAGATGCTCACTCTAGAGATTACCACTTGATGATGCCGATGATCTTGGTACGGTAGCGCCTGTACTTCAAACAGCAACGCCCAGAGTTGGACGTTTTCGAAATCAGAAGTCAAGTGAACAATTATCCTATTGCTTGTTTTATAGATAGCATTCTCGTTGTAACGGTTTACTTTTTAGGGCTTGGCCTTGATATAACTTGCGTATTATGGGTTTATGACGCGTCAGCCTTTTAGCGATGTTTGACCTCCGCCTATGGAAAATTAGGAACAAATAGATTACCTGCACCTTATTTAGCGATGACAGAAGCTTCCGTTAACGTTTCGCTTACAAAAGTATATAACTTGATAAACCCTTTGTACGTTCATTATTATGCTTGATGAGCAAAGCATGACATCGTGGTGCTCTTAGCTTGGTCTGGATACGCATTAATATTAACAATGGTATTTCCTTCATTCCAGCATTTCGCTGACTTATTTTTCCTATATTCGTGTAGTCAGTTGTACTACTTTCTCATACGTAGGGTCTGTGCATAGTTGGGGAGGAGCTTAAATCAGGAAATATTCGTGCCAGAGAATGAACTTAACTTTTTTTTTAAACTAAGTTTTATTTATTATACACTTAAGTTCCTTGGAAAAAGCGACGGAACGTATCTCTAAGTTGAGCTGAAGCCTTCGTTATGTTTAATAGATTCGAGAAAATTTCTAGGAAATTTGAAACGAACAGCGCCAGTAAGGTCACCCGAGTAAAGGCGTCGGGTACCCTTGTTTTACGATACGCCGCAATCCTGGCTAAGGCTCAGAAGTTATTACAGTTGTAACTCCACAAGGAGTATTACTCACTGGATACAAGCGAAACAACCATGAAAAGAGCATTCAGGAACAATGGAATGTACACTGCCTTTAAACTCACAACGCTTAGCTCTTCTGATAACAGGCCTCACGACCTTTCTACAAACGTCGTCTATTCTCACGGGAAATACTTCGCTCGTGAATGTTACGTAGAACGGCCGCATCATAATTACGGAGCGGCGGGTGGTTAGTAACGGATAGTGCCAAGACCTTGACTAGAAATGCAAACACACTGATATATGGAGTCGGATCATCCTGTATTTTTAGAGGGACAGACATTTGTGTGGGATTTTGTCAAGGGCATCTTTGGAGATCGTCATAATGGTTATGCCACCTTTAAGAGCAAATGGCTCCTATTGAAGCTGCACAAAGAAGCGAGCCTGCCTTGTTTGTCGGCACAACAGAGTGAGGGTTCGACGGACCTTGAGCCTCACAATGTTTATTTCTTGCAGTTGTGATCTTAGGTATGGAATGATAAAATATGGTCTATTTGTATGTTACAAAATATTGAATATATTAAGTTAACGCGAACGATCTGTCGAAAATTTCCCTTACTCGCAGTAGAAACCTGTATCATCACCGTCTATCGTTTCTTTCATCGGCCTGATATGGTTTCTACTTCGTTACTTTGAACTATAGAGGGGAGGCGCCTATAACTATATTTATTGTGTCGTCTCAGTCGGTTTTAATCTATCTGTAAAAGTGACTTCGCACGTTCTATTCCTCGAACCGAGTATATTGCATATTAGTGTATCTGTGTACGTACAGTGTACATGAGGGAACACGCATATCTAGACATAAAGTTACTGAGGTACATAATGGCGAACTGATAGATTCAATGTGTGAATATAGTTTGTTGAAACTTTACTGGCTGCATCCATGGATAGAATGCCAACGGCGATGCCTACCGGACGTAAAAACATAGAGAGGCTGAATGAACCGAATGAGACACGAACGCTTAAATGAAAACTTGGCCAGCCGCATGAATCGGCCTTAAAGTAGACTGCATCGTTTGCAATCAAGTACACCTGCAGCAGAACGTGCGTCGTCGGCGTTCTAGACAGAAAAACGTCAGTGATAAATAAGCACTTCGAATCCTACTCAAGGACTGTATCTCATGTGACCTGGTGATGAACAGATTCCAGAGATAGCATAAAAAAGCAAATGTTTTTCACACATAGCTATCAGAAGACTGACACGACGACACTAACCCACGGTCGACTTTAAACAGCTACCTTATGTTTAAATACACTATGAAGCTTTCCTGTACTATTCAAGTCTGTGGTGCTTTGCCGCTTCAGAATCGGGCGACGAAGTTCCTATTTTCAAATGTCTCTTGCTAAAGTGAGATATTGTAACATTCATTGAGAGTCTTTGGCTGTGTAGAGAAAAAGTTTATTAATCATAAAATGAGCCACAAGATTTCTAAACGTTAGAAGTGTTTAATCACCATAGAAAAAAAAGTAACAGTAAGTCATTTAGATTTGTGTTCACAGGTTGGTAAATCAGCATACATACTAAATGTCTGATAAGTTAACTAAGCCTAGCGTGGCTTTTTTTTATCATACTGTTCGTATGCTGACAGTAGTCCGTAAGCTTTCCACCATTTTCAGATTTGCCTTTACTCCACTTGCTACACCTCAATATATATACATATTAGCAAGCAGTATGTAAGTAGTAAGTCGAAACTGAGGAGATAGCCTCAGTCTCAAATAATTTTTCATTACTTGGCAGCAGGACGTTTCTAGACCGCAAAGATTTTTTCCAATGATTGAAGACAATGCCAGCGAAGAACCAATGCACCTCAGCTTCTATCCGACGAGACACTATAGGCAGAAGCACTGCTTAACCGCTAGTTTTGCGGAAATTCGGTGCGAATAGTAGTCAGCAACTATATTGCCATTTTCCTGTCCGTTTGTAAGTATTTTGAAGCTGGAGGTTCAAAAAGTTTTCAGAATTGAATCTACCTAGAACTAGGTTCAATTATTCGAAGTCGAAAACCTGCTCGTTTGGATGTTCTATTCAAGGTATTATAGCGATTACCATAGTTCTGTGTATGCTATCAGTTACGACTGTCAAAGCGTTACTTTTGAACGAACTCCATCGCTAAAGGTTTTATGATCAAAAAGCAGGGGAACCATCCTTAATAACACTCAAATGAGTTATTGCTGGACTTATATTGACCTGTCAACATCTATATGTGCTGATAACAGGACAGATGTACATCTGTCCTGCTGATAGGATACATCAATGCGCTCTATTGCAGTTCTAAAGTACAAGGAAAAAATTTAAATGTAGACAGTTTAAAGAAAAGCAAAAGTATCTATGTAAAACACCCATTAAAATGAGTATTCAGGTAATTCATTAGAGAACTCTTGTTATTCCATAAAAGCAAAACCGTTTGATAGCCTTCAAATTTTAGCTGCAAATGTTCGTTCTTGACAGGACTTGAACTCAATGGAATCAGATTTTAATAGTTATTCCATATTTTAACCCCAGCACTGCCGTTAGGCTGTGCTTCAAACGCTGGTTCCCAGTGCAGATCGGCTGTTTCGCTTGTCCGAAAGCCTAATAGGCAACTATGCCACCAACACACTGTTTCGAAAACGAAGAGTCCAGACCTTCCTCTTTTGCTATCACAGGAAAATTTAAATCGAAAACAAGACAATCTGCTATCATCGGTAGGTTCTCAATCGACGAATAATTTCTCTTTATTTACTAACTATTGTATTTGCATTTTAAGCGACAACATTGGAGCTGGTACTGTCCACGCGGATGGCGATCGTTGGTCATAGCTACGGAGGTCGCATTGGACCGCGACTCTGTATTGATCGAGGATTGCACGCTATATTTAATATTGGTTCGGGTACAACCGCTAGAAAGTTTGTAAACATCAACCTAACGTCTTGATAGCTCGGGAACACACAAAAGGTTCGCCGCGTTGACGAATCGCAAATAGCCAAATTAAATACGGATACAAAAATGCGATAAACTACCATTGTGAAAGAATACATTTTTTATAAAAAATTATAATAGATTCAAGAACAAGGGCAGAGATTTCCTGTCAGTGACAGGTATTGATTATAAAACGCACACATCTAACCATGACGAAAAGTAGGGTCGCACACACGTACGTAGTATAGATACTAATTATTATGGCTAATGGCTTACTGATGCACTCAGCTACTCGGCGGCAGACTGTTATCGGCAGATGTCCTCCAAAACAATGTATGTGCTAATTATACGTCTACATTTGAGAGAAGAGACGCAATGTTTACCCAAAACAGAAATTTATTATAAATTTTAACAAAAGGGATAGAAAAAAGCAATGTTTTTGCCCTATTTTATCTAGACACGCTACTCTTCTGTCCATAGCATAATTGTATTATTTTCTTTCGCATTCATCCTGCCGTAGATAAATCTAAATAAATGTTTCGAGTGTCACGTCTGCTACTAGCGTTAAGTATAGCTTCGCATCGTTGGCTCCTCTCAGCACAAAACGGAATGTATCTACGCGCGATTCTAAACCAAATCGGCTGCCATGTGCCTAAAATTTTTACCATTTTCACCATTACGGGAGCCTGCAGAGAGGTCTGCCGCCAAAACGCTCGATTCGACCCTTTCCGCTCGTCTTAATCGACGGATGCGAAGCACAGAGCACATGGTATCTTCCTAGAAACACCGCTGATCAAACTACCCGGTCTCTCATAAGGAGCACTGACTATAAGTGTCCATAAAAATTAGATGCACTAGAAATTTTTTAACGAAATTAAGTACTTCATCATATAGTACGTGCCTGTCAATACCTGTTTGTAAATTTAATCAAGTCATAATGCTGTGAAACAAAAATACATTTGGTCAAATTTGTATTTCACTCGGTTTAGGCGTCATTTCAGCTTGTGTGTGGCTTTACCGTGAGTATTATGGCAACGATTGCGCGGTTCAGCCGTAAAGTGTTCTCTGGTATCCAGCCCACTGGAGTTCCTCATTTAGGAAACTATTTTGGTGCTATCACTCAATGGACGGCATTACAAGAAGAAGTAGAAACAAAGTGTCTTTATTCAGTTGTGGATCTGCATTCGGTTACAGTACCTCATTACGATCCGAAAGCTTTACAAGAAAAAATAGAAGTTACGACGGCTTCTTTGTTGGCTTGTGGAGTACGATCCGACACATTATTCTTGCAAAGCATGGTGCCCGAACACGGCCAGCTCTGCTGGCTGTTCAACTGCATTTCGACAATGAACAAAATGTACCATTTTCCACAATTCAAAGAGAAATCACAGGGAATGCGAGAAACCCCCCTTGGTCTCTATCTCTATCCAATACTTCAATCGGCCGATGTATTATTATACAAAGGCACCCATGTACCAGTTGGTCAAGATCAACTGCCGCACATACATCTCATTAATGATATTGCCCACACGTTCAACAAACGCTTTGGAAAAAACATATTTCCTAAATGCAAACCAATCCTCGACATCAAGAGTTCTCGTCTACGAGATTTGCGGTATCCTGATAAGAAAATGTCGAAGAGCGCGGATCCGAAAGGAAAGATTGACTTAAACGAGTCACCCGACAACATTCGTTCTAAAATAAAAAAATCAATGACAGACTGCCAGTCGGAGATAACCTTCGAGCCGGAAACGCGACCTGGTGTATCTAACCTCGTCTTAATTCATTCTCTCTGTTCAGGCAAATCGACGGCGGAAATCGTTGCTTCAGCAAAGGGAATCGACACCGGCCAGTATAAAGAAGCTGTGGCCATAGCTGTTATAGAACGTCTAACTCCAATACGAGCCCGTATGAACGAATTGCTACAAAATCGATCATATCTTTGGCAACTTCTTAAGACTAACTCTGAGGCTTTGCGCCCAGAAGCCCAAAGTACTTTAGAGGAAGCTCGTATTGCAATGGGAATGATGAGAAGTACAAGCTGATATTTTACAAACAAACCATTTGTTTCTTAATGGTTATCTATTTTACTTAATGGTTATTAAAACTTACCTGCTCGAATCGAGTGTGTCATGTATGGGGATATGTATAAATATTTGTAAATATATATATATATATATATGTGGTACTTGAATAAACACATGGTTGATTTTCAATTGAAAAAGTATAATATATGTTTGTTTTGTAATGTTATGTAGGTTATATTGCATGTGAGCGGTATTAATAAAGTATTTTAGTGAAACATGGTCGCGATATTGGTCTCGTTAGTATTGACGGTACGCCTAAAAGGAAGTACGCAAGAAGAACTTACGGCTTAGGATAAATGTAACTCTTAACATTAAGAAAAACATTACAAAATCATATTAGTTCTAACCATATATATGCATAAGTATCTTGAACTAAAAACAAATATAGAAAGTGATACGTTCGTTAACGGGAATTTTTGAAACTTCTTCTTATTTTCCCAGTATCTCTACGTACGCATCGTATGGCCCAAATCAAATCAATTACTTAGGATTTTTCAGTATCCAGTAACCTAGCTGTTTAGGTTAACCTGCGGTACTCAACGCTGAGGTTATTCCTCTATATAGGAAAGAAAGATCTCCCTCTTTTATGATGTCGCCTTATCTTCAAGAAATACATCAAGAAAGTCCCTATCCATTGGATTTGGAAGCGCTCACACAGTTTTTCCTCTAAGGAACACTACTTTAATGTCCCTTCTGGGCAGTATGATCATTCGTGTTCGTCCCACAACTCTGAGTTCTCTGCGTCTTATTAAGAATTGTTCACTGTTCCAGATACCATACGTGCATTTAGTGTTTGCTTGTTTTGTAATCAACACGAGTAAAAAATATTTCTTACGTCATAGTCATCTAGTTCTCCAATTTAGGTCTTGTACGTTGATTTCAGGGTTTTGGTAAACCTAGTTTGTTTACTTGATGTGTGACGTGATCGTGACGGTAAGCACATTTGCTTTATTTATCTATACACTTTAGTGTATTTGAACGCTCACCTTTAGCCACAGAATCACAACTACACTCGGCGCTCACGTGCGAGAACGTCTTAGGAACGCAGCTTAAAACATTCGATTTAATTCAGTTCAACATCTGTTGCTCAAATTCTGTGGCATATCCTTAACGTTCTCTTCAATTATCCGAATAAAGAGCATCGTTTAATATATACAATTAGGACTTGATTTGAGTAATATACTTGACTTTGATCATGAGTAATCGTGTCCAAATTATAACCCTGTCCTTGCGCCCAGAATTATTATCATAGTGGATAGCTCTAAGAAAACAACAATCAAACACGAGTTACAGTCTTTGAAAAAAATGTTTATTTTTATATAGAATCAACAACAGACCAAACTATGGCGAGAGTAGATTCTTGAGCCATTAAAAATGCGCTGATTGTATGTGATTTTAACGACAGTAGGAATGAAATGACGCTTAGTTAGTCGTGGTTGGAAATCTTTTAGTTAATAACCTAAGTAATCATATTGCTTGAAAATGAGATTGGTAGAGGCCGACGAATATTCCACTTGTATAACCTGAAATGCTTGTTCAATTTGTAAGTTATAATTAAAAAAACGTAATCAAAAAAGGTGTCTAAAATATTTTTAAATTAATAGAAAAACAACGATGCAACAAGCTCAGTATCTAGATAAATAGTGTCACGACGAATTAAACTGTATTGGCTACGTTCCACAATTTTTTTTAATTAATATGTTATCATAATGTACGGTGTAGTACTATGACTCAGAAACCTTGCCAATTAAAAAATCTCGTTTCTTAAATAAGCAGTATTATAAACGTATGTAAATAGTAAAGTATACTCCAATATTATGAAGAAGAACAGTTGATAACTGTTACCTTGAAAACCGTTCTACTGTTTAACGTATTGTGTAATGAACACAGTTGTATGAATATGTAATGAACACAGCACAAAAGTATGCACAGTCGACAAAACTTGAAAAGGAAGGAGCTCCGGGAACATTGTGGAAAATAATTGCGAAGGATAAATCACACTATTTCACTCTATTTTTGTATCAACAGACATCCGTACCAAACTCCAAAGTTATATCCTTCCACAGTTTCTGCGAAATGGGCTTCGATCATGATGTTCCCTTTCCATCGGGGAACCCGCACAACACAGTCGCACAGTTTTCAGGAGATTCCGAACGTTTGGAAGGTGTGGAGCCACTTGTCTAACTATTAAAAAAAAAAACGTTTTTTGCACTTCGCCTAAACAGTGTTTAGGAATAAGGTTACTTTTACATGTTTACAACTCTGTTGCCCATCATAGAAAGTCTTTGCAGAATAGTGACAATATTGTATTAAATTAATATAATGTTTATGAACGTTTTGCACCTCACTTTGTCATGTAAATAAGATCCACGTGCGGATCCATCAGCCGGTGCGTGTTCACAATTTTCTCTTTTCGGTTACGCCAAAAATTGTTCGTCTGACAAGTGATTAATTGTCAGGTCGTTGTTGAAAAAAATATAATGCAATTTCGGGCAATAGATCGATATAGATATTAACTTAATAAACTGTACGCATAGCATATGGCCGATTGAACAAGCTTTACCTGAACACAAGTGTTTACTATAGCACGGGTTATCAGGTAATTATATTTTTGTGTTAACAATGAAAGAACGAAAAAAAGTCATCGCTTCCGCTTTGAGGTTGCCTGCAGATGATCCATATAATGCAAGTATTGGTGAGTATTTATGTTTTGATTTGTTTAACGATTAATTTTGTTAATTAAATTAATAAATACTATGTATCTATAGTCGCACCTCTAGTTAAAGAGAAATGAAACTATTTCAGAGATTTCTTAATAAATAATAGTATTTTACTGCAGCACATTACTATTATTTCTCCACATTGGAGATAGTTTAGAACAGTACAGAAATAGATGTCCAAAACTCCATAAAAAGATATCCCTTTCCAATAATCATAATTAAATAGTTGTCAATCATTCCATTTCACACTGTCTTTATTTTCGTCGCAAGTTTGTGTTAATATTTCGTTAGATTGTTGATTAACTTAAATGTATGCGACAGCCACAATGCACAGCTTTAGTAACAAATAATCCAAGTCAATTTACGTTGGAGGAACTCGAATATTATTAGAGTCCATTACAGTGTTCAACATCCTTAACTGTATTTAGAAACAAACGACGCTTAGAAGTTATATTACCGGGTTATTTTGTGAGAGATATATGTGTGCCAAATCATATAGCCATATTAACATGGGAATATATTGCACGGTCGATGTAGTTGTTTTTTTTTGTAATTTTTACCTCTGTCTATATTTCAGGTGTTCAACATGAAGCTTTTTTTTCGTGCGAAAGAATTTCACAACAGGTGGCAACTTTGCAGAACGTAAGTGTACGCTATTGTATGGGTAACATATTCATTGATGTTGACCATTTGAATCGGAGGTCTTCTCCATCAGCTGCCTGATCAGTCTATCAGGTTTGATCACCCTTGCCAGTTTTTCGCTTATCTCCAGTTTCGCAAAGGCTTTCAAGTTTATATTTTATTTTGTCGTTGATCTTTTAAAAGTCACATTTTTTGCACGTTTATTAATTTACCTAGTTCAGTTAGAGTTTTATATTGAAAAAAAATTAGCATTAATGTCTACTTGTTAATGAGTGCCGATAATAGAATAACTTTTCATCAAGTATATGGATTCTTTTAGAGAAGTCAATGAATGTGTAGTCAAAGTATGCTTGAAAATAGTCACACACGCTAACTGTGAGTTTTAAAATATATTTTCGCAAGCGGCGCTGAAAGTATCAATTGATCTCATTAAATAATTCGTGTTGACACATTGACAAATTTTTTTTAGATATTGAGGAACAAGTCCGAACTGCCTAGCAATGTTCTTTTGCCATTTCTGAGCACAGTCTACTTGGCCGCCGACCCGCCGCAAGCCGCTGCACTACGGAGAATTTGTTACGGGTAAAACGTCTTCCCTCAATGCTTATTACACATTGGTTTCTTCTACTGGCTTGGCCCCAAGGGAGTAAGCCTATACGTACTTCTACACACTAATGCACACTCGTGCAAGGCTCGTAACTATCCACAATAATTTCATTATATCATATATTATTATAATTAGCGATGCAAAAAACAACAGCCTTTGTTACGTAGAGGCCAAGTGGCAACTCCGGAGATTAAGCAAGAAAATCTGTACGTAACATTTATACGAGCGTTTACGTATGTTTCTATGCCTATCTCTATTGTTCCTGATCGTTACTTATAACATAAACTGATTACATTTAGTTGCATAAAGCTAAAGCGTATTTTGGCCAAATATCATTTTGATAGTTTCGAATCGGGCTGGAGTAATTCGCTTTAAATTTAAGCGTTACAATAATCCTTTTTTGCGTTTTCCGCCTTTTTCCGTTTCCGCGGTCTGTTCATATTTGTTGGTTGCGATTTTAGAGCGCTTCGCGAATTTCCGCTCATCGACGTCTCCTCAGCACTTCACAATCGGCTAATGGTGCTCATGGAACGTGCCGGTACAGCCCAAGACGTGAATCCCTGCAGTCAGCTCGACGAGTTATCGCTCTTAGCTGTATGGCATCCCCATGGACTGCAGACGCTGCGTATTGACCTATCCCGCGTGCTCATTTATCTGGCCGCCGCTTTGAAATATATAAAAATGTATGAAAAATTTCTTCGCTATTACAATATTTGCTCAAATTATGCGTCCTATTGCTAAGTATGTGCTTAATCGCGGATACAAAATAATCAAATACGACATTGCATATTGCGTACAGTTACTGAAAAAAGCGTAAATAGTATCCGAAATGTTTATGTAGTGTTTCTAAGAAGCGGTCGTGAATGCTTCTACATTCTCGGTTTCTTATAGTTTATCTGCTCCATACTACACTTAACGGGAACCGATACGTCAGTTTTTACTCAAACTGAACTCTGAATTCAAAATCAAGTGAGAAACGGCCTGCTCCAATGACAGCATTAATTAATGCATGATCTTTTGTCTGTCGTCGTTTAGTCTATCGCGACGTGGAAGCCAAGAGCGCGAGCGCGGATTTAATTATGCCTCTAAAGTAGCTCGATGCGCAGCGGCCCTGTCCAAAGGGGGTGTTTCAAACGAGAAAGATAGAGATGTCTTGCGTCAGATTTGTACAGGAATTAAGGAGCTTCTTATTGACGGTGAGCGTTTTTGCATTCTCCCCTATTGTCATTTCATTTTTCCTTACTAAGTCATTTTTCACACACAAATAGCTCAATATTACCCATTATCTTTGCTAAACACTGGGATGAGACCATAACTTCTCACAATGCGTACTGTTGAATGTCTAGATAATTTACGGTACTTCTGAACATAGATATTAGTAAACGTCAGAAGCACTCGCCTACCCAAACACGTTTCAAACGTTTAAAGGCAACTATATTTTCATTTGGTGACCTAGTATGTGCGCTTGTGTTGGAATTTTAAACAGAATCTACTATGTTGTCCTGTCGCCTAGCTTGTGGAGTTAGCCTTCCTGAATTGATTAGAGCCACCAGTTCTTCAGAAGATTCCAGTGGCGAACCTCGTGAGGTGTATGTTGCTCATAGTGATGAGCTACTGGCAGTTCCCTTAGCACATGTGTGTTTCATCTCTGGAATGATCAATATTACGCCAATTGATAACGTAAATGACTTGAGAATTTACGAAGAGCTGCTTTCCGACCTGGATCGCCTTGGAAACCGCCAAGGTAACACTTCTGCTCAAAGCTGAACAGATGCTGACGAACGTGCTCCTTGTTTATGCTACCAAACTGCGTCTAGCTTAAAAAAGAAATATTTTTTCAGCTGCACAACATTTCCAAAGTAGATAATAGCTAAGTCAACCAACATTTACCGTGCGGATTTTTGTAACGCGTTGAAGTGTCAAACGGCTGGAAATATCTAGTTGATCAAGTATATGGAACATATCCCATGACTTATAATTAGGTGTATAAATAGCGGTAATAGATAGTCACGCTATAAGCTATTTTAATTTCATTGAACCTAAACGGCTGCATCTTTGCCTGTATTTGCTGTATCACACAGAGTTACAACAAGAGGCTCCATTTGCGCTGACTTGTGTACGCACAGTTTTACAGTGGACTGAGAAGCTCTGTAAAGATGGCAGGGGTTCTTCACGGGAAGTGTTCGAGCGGCGATTCGAGGACTTACTGAGAATTGCTTTTTCAAATATTGAGCACTTCGTGGACGTAAGCTATATCTTTAGTCGTTTTGAAAAAAAGGCGTTGTTAGGCGAGGTTAAGACCTTCTTAATTATTATACCATATAATTTTCAACAGGCTCAAAAAGGGCACAAATATCATTCATAAGAATGGTTTACTTTAGAGTCTGCCTCTTGATTTGCACAAAGCTGAAAATTATGGTATTTCTAAGAAATAATAAAAATAGCAGTGAAATATTCATAGGCGCAATACAAATCTCTTAAATAATGTGGATTACTTCATTTCCATATTCATAATTATAACTTAGATTCGTAAGTCTGAACCTCGGTTACCTCAATAGTGGAATACAGCAGAATGGATTATTTATATTGGCCAAATTGGGCGGATGATTTTAAGCACCAACTACGACTTACCATTTCATCATCGTGCACGTCTACATTTCCTGATTCACATTCAAAAGTCCTAAGTCCTACTGTGCAACTTGCAGGCCGTGCAGCATCAGGGAAAAGCGTTATTCAAAGTAACCGTAGAGAATATGGTGAAAAATCCTGATCCGAAGCATATAGAGTCGCTAAAAAGAACATTCATTCAACTCCTCAGTGAACCGCATTACAGAAAAGCGAAATATGCTCCCTTACAAATAATCGCAAAGCATATCAAGGTATGTACTTGTTCATAATAAAAACATCCTACTGCAACTCTTCGGGCGGACAACACTGAACCTTTTTGAATTCTGCATGTATGAGTTAGATTTAGCTACGTATTACCAAAAGGCACTAACTGTAACATAGTACACTCTACTTCGGACTTACTGCGATACCCACAACTTAATTACTGAATATGCTATTATTGCTTGCTTGCTTTATGGCTACGTATAGACGATGGAATCATTGTGCGTTAAAAAAAAAAAACAGCTCGAGCTTCAAATGATACATTTGGTGTTGATTTAGTTGTCCTGCTGAAAAAACTTACCTATTAGCTAAGAACATAGCTATTAAAGTAGTTACCCTACAAAATAATTTGTTTTAGGTTCACAATATAATCAATGCAACAGCCGTACTAGAAGTGTACCAGACCCTGCAGGAGAAAAATATGCTACCTTACGTGGAAGACTTTATTCGGGATGTGGGCGGTAAATGTTTGTTAGAAGATCCTCAAAGGTGAGTCTTACCTTTCTGAACAAGTGGTTAGATTCAGGTCGCCTTATATCTGGAACTAGGCTCAAACAGGAGCAAATGGGCAGCGGCACAATCATTGCAAACGATGATACGAAGACACTTCCAATGCAGCTCCTATATGTAGCTGCTGTATGCAAATTGTTTTTCAAATCACTTTTCGAATAAAAGCTATTGATATGACCACCATACTTGTAGTTAATAGTTTTAGAAGTATTTGACCCGGCCCCTGTAAATAGCCTCAATGCCG
Organism: Varroa jacobsoni; assembly: GCF_002532875.2. Classification (NCBI taxonomy): domain Eukaryota; kingdom Metazoa; phylum Arthropoda; class Arachnida; order Mesostigmata; family Varroidae; genus Varroa; species Varroa jacobsoni. The sequence goes on from NW_019213604.1 coordinate 91,249, forward strand.
TCGCTACTTTCTAATGTATATATACCTTCATACAGCTGGAATGCTGTTTGGGTGGAACCGTTTTTCACCATTTTCGACAGTAACCAATGTTCCGCAACGGTCAAGAACCTTTTACCGGGACTTCTTCGACTTCAACCGGCTCTAGCTGACGAGATTCTTTCTCGTAGCAATAATCAGCGCTACCTGCTATTGGCCCTCGAGGCACTTTCTCCAGATAAACTGTTCGAATGTCCACGGAACCTCGAGAATGCGCAGTGGCCAACGGATGAAAGGTCTCATTATGTCGCGCATTCTCTATAGATATATTTTATCACTAGGCCGTCGCTCAGAAGAACACAGTGATTTAGTTAACGAATAGGAGTAAAATTATATTGATAATATGTTGTGTGAAAATGTCGTTTTCTAGTACATTTGTTCGGGCTTTTGTTAACGCACGCGTATGTATCTTAGAGATATGCCCTATAATGTCCTAGTAAAGTCGATTGCTCTACTGAATGCATCCACCTCTTTAAGCTAAATTTCAGATTTCTCTGTTAAAATTTACTATCGTTTATTGCTCGGTTTTCATCAATCAACAAGTCTTATTCAATTTCACATTTACAGCGTGCGCCATAGCCTTCTTCGACTGTTGACGGAATGCCCTAAGTCTTGTGAACCCATCGATCCGAGGGCAATCCCACATCTCAAAACCTTCCTTGAGTTGAATATATCAACTCAGAGTCAAGCTCTCCGTCAAGCAATGTTTTCGTCTTTTAAGAAGCTTTTACAACGTGCCGCGGACAGTAATATATATTGGCGAAAACCTGGAAAGAAACACGAAGTTTATGGAGAAAAAGGCATCGAAGATGTACTGAGGCAAGAGGGTTGGATCAACCGCAATTTCATATATCTAGAGATTATATATAGAGACCAAGATAAACATTTAACTTTGGCCCTTTTACGTTTTATTCTACGTATAGGCAAGGAGAGGAGCTGGTCACCCATTTTTGGCTTTTCTGCCTCTCTCAACTTCATCCTGGTTGTAGCTTTTTCACTCGTTCGACGGCCCTGATGCTGCTGGAATTAATGGCCCCACTTGCACGGAACGATCAATGGACTCAGACGAAGGCACATACGCTACTCTACTGGCTTAAGGTAAGGCCGTAAAAACAATCCTAATCTTGCTTGAAATTCGGACGAGTTAAAATCATTAATATACAAAAAATACTATGCTTAGGACTCCTTGGAAATATATAATTTATAAATAACTTTATGACTCTATGGTGCATATTTGAGCACAGCTTTATAGTAAAGTCGACTAATTCAAAGGCAACAAGATGTTCCATTTTAAAGTGATGTGCAATTGTACTCTCACTGCTGTTGAGTATAGCCTTAACTCAGATGTTATTCACTATCGGCGACCTATATATATATATATATATAAGTTCCAAAAAATGTTATATGCTGAAATATAGCATAACTTTTGACGACTTGCTAAAGCCGCTGGAACTCATCATTTATGCCATATTTTCACCAAAATTCGATTGCCAATAAAAAATGTAATACTTAGTTGTGATAGGTTACGGACACAAGCTTTTGAATCTTTTTACGTAAAACAATTGAAAAACAACTCGGTCAGGTCCATCTCACACCGCCACTTGAAATTTAATAAATTGATGTACATAATTAAGCTAAGTTAAATCAATAGGCTATCAGAAAGCTCTTGTTGTGTTCTGTTTTCTACTGCGAAGTCTAATCATTGTCATTTAATTAATTTGCTTTATTAACTTACCAGGACACTTATGAGAGAAATAAGACAGCTGTGGTACACATTCTCCTTACGGGACCACGGCACCTTTTGCCTTTCGCGAATTCTGAAAAGGTACTTAACGAGTGGCTTGAACATAGCGTTATGTTAACGCGGTCCGCAAGGCCCCCGGACGGAGTTACAGCTTCATACATACTTCGCGTACTTGCCAAGACAAGTAGGGAACAGATAATACAAGGAAGTACTGCTTCCCCTGAAGATCAAGTATTCTTGCGGTTATTTGCGGCAATTCTACCCGAACTTCGCAATCAAGTTCAAGTAGCACTGAATCAAGGTGAGCTCTTAACGTTGTACTTGCACGATTTGCATATCAATGAATTGATGAAATCCACTATTATTATTATTATTATGTATTGAATAAGAAAAATCACACACATTATACACACACACACACACACCCACACACACAGATTTATTTAGATACGTTTATTCATATATTTACATATATATTTAGATACATACATGTATATAAATTGCTGCATAAAAAACAAGTGAGGCGACTAAACTAATTATTGCGATTGATGGAAACCGCTGGATGCCATAAATAGTCACGCAGCTTATTCAGTGCCTTCCCTCGGCATCATTTTGGTCACCAGTTTAACTCACTTCATATATACTTGGTTTAGATGACTTTTCAATGATTCTTTCATAAGTTCCGCTATATTCATGGTATATTTTCAGGGCTTTTGGAGGCATCATCGTCTGCTCCGATGTACAGTGCTCTACTCTGTGTGCGCACTTTGTTCAATGAGGCATTTTCTTGTTCTCTGAATCTAGCGCACATTGAGGAGTATCGAGTGATCCTCCAGGAAATTCTAGATCTTTCGTATAAAATAACTTCTGTGGCATCACCGCTGGTCACCCATCCAAGCCCTGAGGGTCGTGTTGATTTCAACGAACACCCCGAGATCGTCGAGCAATTTAAGGCTGCTCTCAATAGAGGATTTGGAAAACGACTTCGTGAGTGCACAAACTCATTTATAAAGAAAAGCTATAAAATACTGTAAATAGTTATTTTTTTCATGTGAAAGGCTATACTTAAGACTACAAGGCGGGGCGTTTCCAGTGGAACCAATTACATCTAATATCATTTCGTTTTCCTCGCAACGCAGGGAAATTGTTTGTTTTATCATGCCCTAGTAACCAGTGACTTTTCACAAAATAATTATGTAAGTAGTAGAAGATTAATAAACTGAAAAAAAATAATGATACAAAGTGAAACAGTAATTGATATAGTAGGCTGCAGTTTAGAAATTAGATTTTTTGTTTACCTTATATAGCGTAGGCTGTCTCCGGCTTACCTTATTTGTTTTTTTCCTTGTGCCACAGATAATGCGGATGCGGTGAAGACATGGGCAGTGGCTGCACAGATGATGCTGCTTTGCAGTTGGAGGTCGCATCGTGAAATCTCTCTTTGCTTTGGCGATATTGCCTCACACCTGGAAAAAGTTACCGCTTTAAAAATTCTACCCGAAGAGGAATTCGTAAAGATGGGAGTCTATTTTATGAACGGTCAGTTTTTTCTTCAGTGATTAGATATCAGCGAAATAAGTCATATTTATAATGTTTTACAAACATACAATTGGATTGTATGAACTTAATGAATGAAAGTATGAACTTAATATTAAAAAAATTTTAGCGTTAAGGGAGAATTTTTTGCGAAGGCACTGCAACCGATGACGACGCATGGTAACTGAATCACGTTCCACTATAAGTACACGTAGCACCTGACAAATCAAGATTACGAATTTTATATAGGGCGTAGTGGAAGTGATGTTTGTAGAACTCGTAACTATGTGTTGGTTAGTCCTATTCGCCCTTGTAGAGTCTCTTGGTTGTCAGAGCAACTTTATTAAAAAAAGTTCCGATTCGTCTTCACTACCCCCCACGTGAATGCGCAAATGAACTTCAAATAGGCAAAGGTAGCGGGAAATTTGAATCGGCATCTCAGCTCATTTAGAAATAGCGGTGTGTATCTTCCACATATCTTTTCAACCATCAGCGCGTTTTGGAAACGTTTGTTTCGGTCGAGTTTCTTTCATTGATCCGTCGAGGGATACTTCCACACTAGCTGGAGTCCGTAGGGAGGTCTTGGAACCGTCTTAGTTTCGAATTAAATCAGCGATATTTGTAAGAAAAGTGTCAAGAGTATGTTTCTACTTACGCACATATCAACGGAATATGAACGAAATAACATATAAAGATGACTCACAATACAGATTTGGATCCGAACGAGGTATAACAGAAGGTGTGAGACATTTGAACCGAGCTCTGAACCATTATGTTCACTAATCGAAAAGCTCTCCTTAAGCATAATTTTGAAGGGTTTAGGGGAAAAAGCATTGTTTACTTCATTCATGTAATAATTTATTTGTCGTATCCTTTCTAGAGTTGTGTCGTGTACGACATCGCGGTGCTTTTGAGCAGGCATCGATGGGTTTTTCGCGATTATGTTACTCTTTATGGCGACATCCAGACGAACGGCTTCGGCGTCTTCCTGAAGAATGGCTTGATGAGCTAATGTCCCGTGTAGCCAGTGGAGAAGTTTCAGCTACGAGACGTAGCGCAGGATTGCCCTTCATCGTGCAGGTAAGTTTTAACGTATTTACAGTAGAGTATTCCAAACTGATAATGCGCAGCAGAATATTTATAATCAGTAGTCGTTTCGCAAAGCAACGTAATGTTGGCCGTCGTTACTCTTCCAATTCTTCACTCGGTTCAGTTGCAGACGGGCATGCGAGACTACCCGCATCTTTTTTAAACATCCAACTTCGCTAACCAAATCTTCATTGCCATTGAGCATCAGCCTTTACACAATCACGTATCAATAAAGCAAACCGGTTCATATAGTACGTCGCTACTGTCAATTATTTGTGTGCATCATTTTCTAGCTAGCTGTTTTTGCGATTCCAGTCTATTGTGGTCACGGAGCCTGAAGTTAACGCCAATGGCGGATTGAGACGTGCTATGACAGGACTGCTACCCTTGGCAGCTGGCGAAGACGAGAAAGCTCGGGTCCACGCACTCAACGTTCTTCGGGCGCTCTACAGGTAACATTGATTGTAGCAGTTGAAATAACGCTGAGCTAACCTCTCATAACCTATAATTGAAAGATATAGAAGTGGCCATCTCAAAAAACATTATTTACATTGTAGATTAGTTAATTTAAATTGGGTTTAGCTGCTACCATTGTTCATATAAACGAAATCGCAATTTCCGATATCCATACATAAGATTGGATCCATTTAGAAGAAGATATAGCTACGTATGACACTAATTACATGCAGCTGAGTTATCGTTAATATATTGGAATATTCGCTGTTTGATTTCCAGAGATACCCAGTTGGGAGAAAGCGTCATGGGTTACGTGAGCTCCGGACTATGTTCAGCTTTGCGAGGTTTCTCTCATCCCGCGTGGCATGTTCGCAACGCGAGCACTCTGCTTTTCTCGTCGTTAATGACGAGAATCTTTGGAGTAAACAGATCACGCCAAGATATCGAGCGTAAAAATTGCCTTACCGGAAATGTTTTTTTTCAGCGTTTCCCAGAGCTTTTACCGTTTCTTCTTGAAAGAATTGCTGAACTTCTAAAGCATATGTAAGTAGGCTTTTTATTTTTCTGTAAATAAAATGTTCAGAGCACCAGTGGTAGAGTAAAAAGTTTTAGATGCATGTTAAAACCAACCCCGATAGAACTGCACAGTATTAAATTAAAGAACCTTGTTTCCATTGTTGATATTGCTATATTTATTGCCATTTGTTCGCTTTATGTTTTAGCGAGGGCCACACGGGTCTGTATCCCATTCTACTCCTGTTAGAAAGGCTTATACCGTCGCTAACAGACTCCAAGTTAGGCGCCTTTATGCCTCTTCTAGATGTCTGCGCGGGTTCTTCGCTTCATGGCATCCGTGTCGCCAGCTCGAAGGCTTATGCCTCGTTGCTTCCGGCTGAGTCCCGTCTGCAGGTTCTGATACAAAAAATGCGGATGCTGGCAGCCGGCGAAGGAAAAATTGGTGAAAACCGGCTTCACGGAACCCTGCTGCAGGTTGGTACAATTTGATTTTTTCTAGATTTCATAAAGTTTTTCGTAAATTTTAGGCGAAACTTTAAATTTATTTTTGCAATAATAAAAAGGCCTTGTGCTTATCTGGAAGTAACACTAACGCACTTTGATTAAATTCATCAAATACATCCTGGCTCAATTTTTTGTGATTTATACTTATTTGTTTGCGATGTTTGAGATTTCTCGTTGATTATTCCGTAATTTGTATGCACTGGCTAGATTCGCGCGGTGCTTACAATGTCGGAAATGTCGAGCGAACTGACGCAGGCCTTGAGCGGCCCACTGATGGAAGGTGCATGGATCGCGGCCCCTCATTATGGCCTTGCAGCTGCCGAATACATACGTTTACTGACATCTTGCAGCTCAAATGTCGATAAGGTATATATTTTATACATTTTTTTATTTCGCTATAATATGTTGTTGTTCACATACGTTTTTTACAAAACACGTTTGATCCAACGCGCACGAAATGCATTCAGTCTTCTGTCACTGGTCTGCAGGCAGTATAATTTTCTTTCCCTTGCGCAACGCCACAGTTTTGACGTGCAAAACAATGCATGTCATTTAGGAATCCAAGCACAGTTAGGATCTGACACGCACGTCAGCGTACACTTTAAAGAATCATATAGCACACACGACTTGAATTGGCTTTTAAGATACACACGATTACGCAACATGGTCTTTCAGGTATTAGAAATTGTTCCTAAGGCGGACCTCATCATTCCGGGCGGTGACCAGTTTCAAGCCGCCCTCATAAAGTACAAGCTAACATGCGGGTAAGTAATGTGCCAAGTCACTTGGTTAAAGTAAAATCATGCAGGGTACAAAAATGTCTTATATAGTGTTCAAAGCTAATATAAATCTTTAAGAACGCATTTGACAAATTAGCGCAAAGTAGTTGCGAAACACCATTATATATTTCTAGTATGATGCTTACTGACACGATAAGGGTACGATATCGACATATCGTTGTGCGGGAACGTAAACTTTGGTAACTTGGATGAAAATAGAGAAATTTACATGGCACACACACTCATCATAAAATGCATAACTCTAAGGACCAGTAGAAACCCTTCTCGCAAGTGACTCAATTGCCATCTTCTGTGACACAACTGCAATTTTTCATATGGCTGAATAGAGTGCCGGTTGACGCTCGTACTGACAGCGAAAAAGCGGCCGCCTTTGAATTTTGTTTGGAACATGGTTCTGTATCGTCCGCCATCGAACTTATGAATCAAGTTATTCAGTCCCCTGACAAAGAACATCCCGATGTTCAGCGAATGGTACGTTAAGCTGGTTTCTCCCGTGTATAATTACCTTTTGAATCATTTGATTTAATATTAGTGGATCAAATAAAAAATCTAATATCCGTAGTTCAATGCAAGCGAAGTCCATGTACTTATGTTTTTCCTTTCGACAGGCATACGAGCTGGCTACATTGAATGCGGGTAAGCTTGATAGGTTGGAAACTCGTGTGCTCATATTGCTTGATCGACTTTCTGTATTGACTCACCCTTCCGTAGCTGTGGCCTTGTTTGGGCTTGTAAGCGCATTTGTGCCTCGTCTCAAAGGTAATTTTTTGCGTGGGGTCATAGACGCGTTACGCAAGTACTCAGCCCCTAATCAAGATCCGGACATGAGACGGGTTGCCGCGGATCTCGCTTACAACCTGCTTAAAGCTCATGGTGAGGAAGTGTTCGTGAGAAACGCCGCGAGTCACATATGCTTAACCCAGGCTCTTGTTAACCTCGTATTGGACAACGACGTCTACATAAGAGACCGTATCATCGATGGTGTGGCGACGATCAATGCGGATTTATTATGTCGGCTAACCCCCCTAGAAGCTGTACTAGCTATATGTTCAAAGACAACAGCTAATCCTCAGGCATTTGGCCAATTCCTTGTCGAGCTCGCCTCAGTAGATGATGACAGAATACCTGCCTTGGACAACTCTCAAGATCAGGACTCAATAGACGGAAACATTGATGAACAACCATTTGAAAAAGGTGAACTAAATACATTCTATGATACGCTTGTCATCGCAGAGTCATGTCGACGGACACTTGAAGAACTTCGGCCTCGATTAGTAGGAGATCTCAATATGCCAACACTGACGCCAGAACAGAGCGCCACTATTGATAAACTAGAGACGCAGGTCCTTCAAACAACCGATTACGAACTTGCAAGTAACCGGCAACTGGACCGCGGGCTGGTGTTACTCGGACAGAAGCTCACGGCACAATCTATGGTTGTGGGCAGATTACAGATTTGTGAAAGGCCTTTGATAAATAATATGTATTTTTCTCGTTTTGCTAAATTCAACAATTGCACTGATTGCACGTAGAATGATTGTTACCTTGTGCTTGTACATAATATGATAATATTTTGGTGAGGTGATCCTTTTCAAGTGTATAATTGTCAATTTTTTCTCAAAGAAAATATATATCAAGTAGTTCTATTATTAACTATTAATTGAGCACAGGCTTAGTACATTGTTAGAGTAGGCACTCGTATTCTTGTGAAGCATTAAACAGCAACGTGCGAAAATAATGTCTAGGCTTGGATCTAGGTTATGTTATAAAAAAGGTAAAATATAAATAAGAATAATAGCAAAGAAAAATTGAAGAGATTTAGTTTAAGAACGAACACGTTCTCTGGTCATCATAAAAGTAGCGAAATATTTGGCCTCTCACGTTAACTCGGTTTGGCTGTAATCGAAAGGAACTGTTACCTATATTACAGCTACGAGTAAAACAATCAGGTAGCATTATACGCCATTATTTAGATGTCGAAATCAGTGCGGGGCCCGGCAGCCAACAGGTGTTAGTCGTTATGCAATCGTTAACCTAATCGAATGTACAAAAGTCAGCCTTATCAATATATCCGCGTTACAGGATAGGTATATACATATATGTACAATTATATTGTAGTGCTGTTTTATGTAGTGATATTTGTCTAATCCCACTACCTATGATTTAGCTATGACGGCATGTAAACATAGACTAGAACATATGTTTAAGTACTTTCGTCACGAAAACAACGTACTAGACACGTATTAGAACAATTAAAATAAAATCTATTCACTTGTGTCAGGAGCAAGCCAATCGGGACAATCTGTTGTTATGTGTCAATAAGTTCATTGTTATAAATGGATGAAAGGAGAGAATCGGCACGTCAGTAGGAAAAACAAAATACATTTCACTCGTTCGGTGACAATGTTACTATAGTCGTTTGTTTGTCATTTAACTGTACTGGCGCAATTTAGGGATTCTGTCATAATCATATTCTCACGATGTGATTTAGCGTGTTACTAATTACAAGCGTTATTAGTGGTAACTTTGCAAGATTTATCAAAGCTTGATATCAGTTCAGATGTTCAGTAATCTCTTAAATGCCTTGATATTAACTGGATAGATAATATGTTGAATAAGAAGGAATAAGATCTGATCTTACCTAATACTAGTGTTTAGCTGAGATATTATCTGAAGCGGTATGATAAAGCAATGGAACGTAAAATTAATCCAAACATTTACAAGGCTTAGTATAATGCTACCGATGTTTTAGAGGTTCAGATCTCATAATAACGCTTCCCATAAATTAATCCCGATAAATAAACAGCCAGTATAAACAAAGTGGTCTGCTACGTTTAATTTCAAGTATAAACTGTGTACAAATATGAACAGACTGGCGAGTTTTTAAGCTGTTTTGTGTAATTTTGCTTACATGCTATAACTGCGATATTAGTAAGTGGTATTAAGTTGCCAGTCGACACTTGGAGCTATTGAGTAAAGACTGTCACCATAAATACCAGTTAATGTGCTACTTAATAGCAAATTTAATAAGGTAACGAATTTAGGTTTTTTGTGAATCAGCCAGAACGCACGCTTCCAGATAAACTACTTCGAGGATAGGCGATTTCGTTGTGTTTTATTTATTAGAATTCGCTAAACTGTGCAGTCAATTACGAAAAGCAGAGTTTCTTATGAGCAAACAGCCACATAGTAAATGTTTCAAGTTTTACGTTCGGTACTGCACTCGAGAGCTCTCAGACAAGTAAATCGTCAATTTTGTCTTTCGTTACACGTTACAAGGCTGTAACGCTTAGCGTGCCACAAAACACAACTCTTGTCGAGTGAGACGCCCAGCGCAAAAATCGTCTGCTATATCAGAGCTGTATGCGCAGTCTCGCTGAACCAAATAAACAACATACTCTTGTGACCACGTTCGATTCGGCATTAGGATTGTGAGGGCAGGACTCACTTGACCGCTAAAAAGACAGTGGACGGGCTCAGTTTCTGTGGCAATGTTTTGGTTTCATTGTTGACTCGTCGAATTTATCATAGCTTACAGTGATCGTTTCTGTTTCGTAAGTTTTTTTTTAACACTCTGTAGATTTCGATTTACGATCATATCAAGTTTTTGGTGCCACGTTACTATATGTCTAAAGTGTCTGACTGGAGAATAGACTGAGGTGTCTACCGCGGTGTACTAGTCCTATTGTTCGATCCTAATTGTCATCATCATCAAAGCGACGGGGAAATTCCACGTAGCGGGTGTGTATACGCATAGTAGTATATTTATATTAGGGTATCGCATCTAAAGATTCTACTTCGTCGGCAGTAATGGCATTGGTCGACATGTATTTATTGTGATTGTGGTAACCAGATTACGCGATATGGTAATATCGAAAGATCTTATCTGTACACAGCGTATAAATGTATACCAACGCGACTGGAATTCCTGAATATACAAGCTGTCTCAGATATGAAAATATCGAAATTTTAACAGTAAAGCAAAAATTGCACTGCTAAATCGATAATACACGATCCGAATATGAGTTCGATAGCTTGCAAGGTCGGATATCTGTAATCTATGTCAATGAATTCCTACCTATTTATAAGCAAAAATAGATTAGTTATTAATATATATCCCGTGATTCTCCACGAAGTATGTACATCTAGTCGAGTTTTAGCAGAGACAACGAGAACCGAACAACTTGAGTGTTTTGGAAGTGTTCAAAATGGTATTGAGCTCTTAGCCAAACTATAAAACCTTCGTTTCAAATTTTCGCTGATTCGGAGAGGCGTTACTGCAAGGAAATGAAACGTTTTAGTATTGGCATTTTCTTAAATTCTATCCAAAATAGTAACATCATTTTTTTTCTGCTGTTAGTATCTATGATACCTTTTTAATCTCTCCAAAGTTGGGGGTTGTTATTATTATTTTATAACATCATATTATGTATCGTCACTTATTCTTAGAGTTCATAAAAAAGCAAATATTCATAAACGATTCGTTTGAACTCTGTGAATCTTGCTAAGATAAAATTCAAATCTAATTCGTGTTTGCCTATTTAGTGTTTGCCAGTATTGATATCGATGGCTTACTCATTTTGCCTACAAAGATATAAAAAAGAACATGACAAGAAGTGAACCACAGATGAGCATTTATTTATACATATAATTTTTTACACAATGTTATCTATGTATCTACAACGTATAAATTTGAAAGTATGTAATGTAATAAAATTATATACCACAGTAAACCATACCATTAAAATGATATGGCTATGTTTTATGACAATATAATAGAATTGGGTATTTTAGTATGTATATGTATTATATGTATATTTCTAAATAATGTTATCAACGAGAACACGATTGATCGGCCCGGATTTGGGTTCGATGTTTTCAAAATCAATTTATGGTTAGATATATTGAAAAAAAATTTATTCAAACAATAGGTGCAGGACACGCGAAAATTATTTAAGTTAACATTATCTTATCACAGATTTTATGTTTGTGCAGAAGCAGACCTATCTTTGGGCCGTTAGATGGGTACAAGTCATTACGCCCACACGATCTAGTTAAGAGCTGCATATTGACAATAAGACAATTATACGCGATGAGTATCTATAGCAACGTACTAAGCTAAATTGAAATCGTTGATAATATATTGTGCATCTTTATGCGCAATACACCCCAGGTAGTTGATAAAGAAACTGATTCAATTAGGCTTTTACAGCTTAAATATAAAACTAAGGAACAAACAAAAAATACGTGTTTTCTTATGCACTCATATATATGAAATAAGTTAAAACTTGAAGTAGAAAGTAATTACAAATAAATTGCACCCCTTGTCGTAGGTTAGAGTAATGGGCTTTTTGCAATGTAACTGAAATCATGAAACTCGTTCAACTAAACGATATATTTTCATATTCATTATCATATTATATTGTTCTAACGTGGACAATACTAATAAAAGGTCTTAACATTTTCTTTGATTTGCAGGAGACCCATTATTTATTCAAAAACACTTCGTCATGTCGTCATCCGAAATACTTGCTATTGGGTCCACTTCTGCTAGTCAAACGGATTCACATACAGCTTTCAAAGACCCTGGGTCCGGCGTGTCTTCAGCCGATGATAACCGCAAAGCAGAAGTAGTAGCTAATGAAGCAAGAAGACATTCTAAAGTCGATCATTTGTCACAGGCCCGCGAGCTACTAGAGAATCTTTGCAAAAAACACGTCGACCTAACAGACTACAGCAATTCTGCCGGACCGTCAAGCGGTGGCCTGAAAAGTAGTACCGATCTGACCAAACTGCGAGATCAAATCTGGGAGCTGTTCTCCGCAGAAAAAACAGATATCGATTATCTTGAATCCGCCGCGTTTCGCAACAAGATCCGTCTCGTAGAGCAAGGCTGTGTGAAGCATCCAAAAAAGAAAAAATTCCATTTTAAGGAATTGGTTGACAGTATGGTCGTTAACCCGCCAAAGAGCGAGGTACGCGATGTACTAACTAGTGAGAAAATTCCATCACTTATATTTATTGGGTGCAATCGCTTATTCGATATGAGTATTGCACATACACAAAGCCTAACATCAAACATACTAGATGTATGTCGGTAGATTATGTGTGATTAGATTGCGTCTATATGCTAGTTCTGGTGCATATGATATTGATGAAAATATTTTTAAATCAGGTTTTTTACTATCTGTTTTTCTATCTGATTGTTTGATTGCAGGAACAACGTAAACTGATTCAGATCAACCGAAACCGCAAGGTAGCCAAGTCATCTGAAAAGCTAGTTGAGAAGCTGAGCGAGAAACTGACTGAAATCATAGCAAAGATCAACAACGTCGAGCAAGAAAACGGATTCGAAGAGGACGAGGAAGATGCGGACGTTGAAATGGAATGTAATTATGTCTATCTCGATAGACTGAAACGGCGTGCTATAATTCTGTACAACAAAATCCAAGAGGTATGTATAATAGATACGCAATGGATAAACAAATAAACAGTTGTCAGCCTAAAATGATAACATATGTGTTGTAAGTAAGTACGCTAAGACTAGAAACCCCCACGCGGTCTTAGACAACGATGTCTCTCTTTGTATGTTGAAAACCCGAACGGGTTTCTTGGCCCATCTCTGGCCCATCCGGCGAACTAGCACATTGGATAAAACCTAAAGAATTCAAGCTTAAGAAGTAGTATCTGTTTCAATCCTCATTTTCAGCTTGAATGTAACCCAACGACAACAATGCGAGAAAGCCAACGACCAATCACTGTTCGTTGTAGTACCTGTCCTGAGGTGAATCGAGCCGCCGGAAAGATGGCAACTCGGTGCATCCGCAGGGAACTCACGCCGGATTTTACTGATGTTCTTGCTATCGTTCGCCGTGTCAACGAAAAAGCGAATCTTGGTATGAGTGACGATCGTCAAAGGTGAGAATGATGCCGTGTTTAATCAATGTTTTGATATTATATCATGTTGTATACAGGATATATTTGTATAAAAGCCTTAAGTTATAAACATGTGTATTTAACGAGGGTGTGCTTGATACTCTGTCAGTGTTCTGGGACTTAGGAGCGTGGAAAAATTATGAAGGATATATTGTATGTAATAATGCAAAGGATTGTACAAAATCCGTATTATTTATAATAACAGGTAGATGTCAGTTTATAGTGAGCGGAACCTTAGTCAGTTAGTGATTACACACAAGCGCTGACTTCTACAATGCACTTGGCTGTGAACATTGAAGTACTTTTTCTACAGCGTTGGTGATAAAAAAAATTTATATGATATTATTTCATGAATGACAAGTCAAGCGATACTATAAAAATCAACTTTATGAAGTAGCGCAAGTAGAAAGACGAAAGGGATGCAAGCAAAAAGACAGTAAAAACAATAGAGGATGGAATTATCCGCTTCGTTCTGTGTGCTGTATGTGCTATGAAGATATCCTGAGGATAGCCATATTATTTATATAGAAAAAAAATAATGAATGGCATTAAAAAAATGTAAATAAGAAACCATTTTTCTTTCTCTTGGCGCGGTTTTGATACACCATAGCATGCTGTGCCTGTCAGAATGGTATCTTTTGCCAATTCACTTCATGTTCGAGCCAAAAATCACCTATTATTCTACATAATCCAATCATATAATTTTGTTGTATCACACGATATTTTGTTAATCAACAGGTCAGTTGCTCAGGAGGTATTCAAGGAGATTGTCGAAGAGATAAAGAGACGCCGAATCATAGAAACACGCTTGAATATGGAATCGCTAGAAATAGAGTTCGGACAACAGGTGAGTTTTTCAATTTTATTCTATTTATCAGAAGTATAATAGCTACTTCATTCACCTCAACTGTACCCTATTGTAGGGTGTTTATATGGTTGTACATTCATTTGTTGTTCGATTGTAAACATAATGAATGCTCTCTTATTCATAAAACAGGGCTTATACTACATAGTAAGTATAATGAATCTGTGTTGTTGTAACGTATCGACATTTTTTGCTTTTATAACAAATATAATTTTGTGTTTCTGTGTATGTTCTAATAGCTAACTAAGCGCGATCTTGGTGTTTCAGGATGAAAGCGATCCGGCTGAAAATGATCCTGAACTTAATGCGCGCCTAAGGGCAAGTGAAGTTGAAGGTCGCGAGCGAATAGCGGCTGTTATTAATGAGTTCGCGGACAGGCAGGCCAGTGGCGCTGACGGCAGGAACGACCTACCACCATCATCTGACAGTGTCACTGCAAGGTCGAAAACACCAAAAGGTATTTTCCAACTGTAGCAATTGAGAAGAAGTAATTCACTGACTAGTGTATTATACTTATTCAATACTCAACTAATACTCAATAACGTATGTGTATATATATGTGACACTTTCTTAGATGTGGCACTTTTGTCAAATCTTTTCTGTGATAGGTAGTAATTCTTTAGTCGTAAATATGAAGAAGGGGTATTGCACGAAGTGCTTCGAGTTTTTCGGGGAGCATTTGAATTTTTTTCGAGTGCTATAAAATCTGCTTGACGTTTGAATAACTTCCTATTTTGGTCGTTTGTGGTGGTGTTTTACATTCGGGCTACGTAGAGATGAATAATCAATGTTCCGGGCAGATTTGGCAATGGATAAAAACTGGAGGGATAGCATAGTTAATAGGCTTGAAGTTAGTCCGCTCGCAGTGTTTAATAAACAAGCTAACGTACATTGCTTCCTAAATAATTGTAGCATATACAATATTTTATAACAGATTACGACCGAGAAAAGGAAATCTACACCTCCAATTGTAATTTACCTGTAATAACCAAAAATAAGAAATTATGTCGAGCCATGTGTTTTCTAAAAAAACATCAATAGTTAACTAAAACACTATGGACGCCTACTTATACTAACAATTTCTTCCTATGGTAAATAGTTGCAGGCTCAGACTCACCAAAATGGTATTATGGTAGCGGAGAGCCCAATGCGGGTAGGAAATCGCTTTCAAAGGGCGCTGCAAAACCATCTTCTAGCCTCCAGTCATTCGATAGAGCTAGACAAGATGAGTCTGAGCATGATGAAGCTGAGGAGAATGACGACCTTTCGTCCGAAGTCGACGAGTCCTATCTTAACTCCGATGAAGAGTCTGAGGACGACAGAGACAGGACTGGTATCGAAAACTTCGGAGGAGCTAAAATAGCTCAGGACGAGATTATAGTAGATAGTGATCATGATAAAGGCAAAGAAGATGAGCGTGAACTGGGTCAAATGGCGTTAGAAGATGTCGGTCACAAAGATGACTCCCCGACTACGAGTAATAGAAGCGGTATCTCGCCCGCGGCTACGGGTTGTCAGAAGGAAGATATCGAAGCACGCTCAGCATCAAAGAGAAGCCAATCGGGAGAAGAGAAGTATTCAAATGGCTCAGCTAGAACCGTCAGCGAAGCCAGCAAGGCGGATAGTAAAACCGATGAGCGTAATAGCAGTACTAACAGCAGTGGTGCTAGCAGTCGAGCTGACGGCAACAGGAAACGAGAAAAAGACGTTAACTCTATGAAAGAGAACGATTCCAATGAAGGACTACCACAGGTCCGTGAGTTGTCCGAGGTTGACCTTAAGACGGGATCGGTGATTGAAACAAAAGGTCCTAGTGCTGCTGGAAATGAGGATGACGTATCTACGGTAGGTAACATGCTTTTTCACGTTCCTGAATTAGTAGTATGTCCTTACTTTAGCATGCGATCATATGCACAAATCTTAAAATTCGCAAATACTAGGTGCAGGTATCATAAAGCATCACGATCGCAAAAGCTAGCTGTTACATAAGACCATGATTAAGAACTTTTTAGAAGAAACAGCAATAGTTAAATTTTGGTTACACTTAATTTTGGTACCATATTTTGAGAAGAAGTAGTTTACCATTGCAGGGGATCATTTTCGTCGAATCGGTCGACGATGATTCTAACCCGTGTCTCAAATCGAACGGCCACCATTCATGTCGAATCAAAAACGATCGGGCGGCCCCGAAGTCTAAGAAACGTTCATCGCAGAACGTTTTCGATGATGATAAACCACCTTCGAAGAAGACGGCCGTAATTGAACTGAGTGATGACTCGCAGGACGAAATCAGAGGCGATAAGCCAGAGACAGTTGTGTCCGGTAACAACGCCGCCTCCTATAACATTAGCATTGGAAGATTGCGCGCCCTGGGTACGAATGTTATGCCTGTTGGAGAGCTTATCTCACACAATCCTCCGGAAGTCATTGAAATTGATGATTCTGATTAGAAGTACTTAAACCCCATTATGAATCATTCGAACTTTTAATAGTATTCGTTAACAGGGTGAATCAGATAAACAGTAGGGTGTGCATTAGACGAGTAAGCAACTCAAGGTATTATGTAGCTGAGATGTTCATTGACAAGAAATACATGGATGTGGAAATCATAGAAGATTATACACCGATAAGACTTGCTATGTCCTGGATGTTAGCTTTGAAAACAGAAAATAAGCAAATATTTAGCGGTCGCAGATGTTCTTCTTCTTCATAATAATAACTACAAAAATATATGATGACATTTGATCATAAGTAGTGGAACAGGTAGAATATCATTAAAGCCAATAGCGGATTCAAAAAACATCCTAGAGATTGCTATGAAGGTCAGTTTCTACGGCACAGAGTGCACTTATCCACACAGAGTCACTTTTCTTGCTGTATAATGGGGCCACCAGTGGAAAGTCAATTTCACAAATTTAGCATTATATAGAAAACCTTTCCAAATATATATATATATATATTAATTCACATTTATTTATAAGGAAATATCGAAATATACAAATATGTCGTACTTGTATATATGCAGCAACTAATGTAAACATGTTTGGCGAGAGACACGCCTTTAAAATAAATATGAATTGGTTGTTATTAAAAAAAAATTGAGCAGTTTGTTCTCATTATTGTCGACAATAATAATTAATAGCATGCATTTGCAGTTTCCAACTTATATTTTTGAAAATTTAACCTGCGTAGATTTTCGTAAAATGAATGGTATGTGGATAGTGGTCTATTTGGATCATTACGAACTTGTACTGATTGTTTTTGTGGATGTCACAGATTAGTAAGGCAAAGTATTTGTGGCAGAGTTCAAATATACATCACGCCTTTAACGCACGTCAGCAGGTGAATTGTGGGTTCACCGAGAACAGAGTTTAGTAGAAAACCCTGTGTCCTCCCCTATTCGATGCCATGACTGACGCACATTTTGAAGAAGACGCTTGCTGTGATGGACAAACAGCCGGCGTGTGCAGAGGATGCGCTCGGTCAGTCTGAGCAAAGCTGATAACAAGTTACGACGGTTGCGAGCGAAGAAAGTTCAGTGTTCAATAAAGGTTCCCTAACGCGACCTTACCTGATGTTTACCGAGTGAACACTTGCAAATTAATTGCGTAAGGTATGACAAATCAGTGTATTCAGCTCTTAATGTCTGCTTCCTGTTTGCTTCTGTTGCTTCTTTCGCCATCTCTCAAAGAGATGAGTATTTAGCAAGAATAGAATGGCATGCTTACACATGTACGTTAACACTGACTATTGCGGTGTGCGGAAAACTACGGTGTGTTTTAAGAAGTTAAGTTTCATTGTTTAGGAAAGAATATGCCATACTATCTTTGCATCGATTAGCGCACGAACTTCGTCGATGAGCAAAGTCAAAAAAAATGTTAGCTATCTTTTAGAAGACGAGTGTGTATTAAACATGTATTAAGTACCCGTACTATTAATTAATAATAAAAACTAATTACATAAAGGAGCGCAGAAAAAGTTTTGAAATTTGTTACAACCCATCATAAGTTTCACTGGGGCAGTAGTTGAACGTTATTAGCCTCTTATGAATTTATGATAATACATATATAGTTTTTTTTTTATAAAACTGACATCGGAGCAATCGTGTCAGTAGCCCTAGGGATCTGTTTACTTGAGGCCAAATACAATGAGAATCGTCAAGTGATTTTCCAAGATGATACGAACCATGTATCGAGGTCTATTTCATCTTGATCCACTTAAACAATAACGGTAGGGTTTGACTTAAAATGTTTGACATCAAACTGTTTTTTAGGGTTCGCTGACGGAGGTATTGCTTTTTCTGGAAGCAAGTGATAACACGTTTCTTATGTTTGTACTCAAAAATCAAAGGATCTAGCGAACCGAGGATTTTCTGTTAATTGTAGATTCCTTCGGAGATATAAAGGTTAGGTGTCTGCCTATTAAAGCGACAGCTTTGTAAGGTAGACGGTGTAAGGCCCAGGCGTAGACGCACGGTGCGCTTTACGTTGAAAAGAGTCTGGCGTATAAGGCCATGTTCAGAGATAGCTCTGAACGTAGAACTCGAAGCCTTTCTAGATTCTAACAAATCAATGATAAGTGCTCGACCTTTCAGCACATCAATGCAATTTTAAAACATTGAATTACGCTGAGTGCTTTGTCTCAGTGGTATCGGCAAATGAGGTGATCGAATTCAGCGGTAAAAAGCTTAAAGACTTTATTTCGATAAAATCATTGAACAAGTGCGTGTGCCAAGAATGTCACCGAGATCTACCCAGTTGGCGTATAGTGTCTTGAATACAAGATGCGTTTTTATTAGATTTATAACTGGTGGGGTTAGGAATACCTAACCCTATGTATTATCATTTAGTCCTGCCTAATCCGCCGACATTTTGAGATAAACAGCACGGATCATATCACCACGAATTTCATCGAAGGATGAGCTGAAGCTATTAAGTTTGCATGGTAGAAAACTGTGAATGGCAGCGATTACATTGGGGAAAAACAATTTTGTAAGCCTAATTTAAAAAAAATGGATATTATTTAAAATAACTCAACCTACAACAATGAGGATACCACCACTTGCATTGGTGGGTTTAGCCAGATAACATTATAAAGGTTTTCCTTTAGATCAAAAAATGTACACTCGTTTTATCTAAAGGCTGGAGCGCTGGGGCGATAAACAGTATTTTAGACGCCTACTTCAATTCATATTTTCTTGTGTCAAACAGTTGCGGAGTTACTCCTGGGTGTATGTTTTGCATACGGTAAACACCGCTTAGCTAAGTATGCAGGTTTAACTGACAGTGATCGACAATTTACCTGTTTCAAAACTGGTTCTGGACGATGTTCTACGAATTCAAGCAAGCAAATGGAGTAGTTTTTTTGTATTGAGAGATCCTATCTTTGCAAATTATTGTTTAGTGGTACGCTTAAGCTCAATTATGGAGTCCTCATCATATACACTAGATTTATTTCGGTTGTTTTATCCTACCGCCAATGCGTGTGATTTAAGCTGAACGGCGCGTATCCTATGGAATCTTGGCTGAACCATTACCTGTAGTTTACATTTAGCTCCTGTTATTGCTTCTTCCAAAACTCTAGTGTTTTTTAATAACGTTTCGAATCAGTATCTCCTGAGCGTCTCGCACTACCATTTGGCAAAAAAAGAATTGACAGGAGTATCATGGGTACGCGAATTTAAACTAACGAATACGCACTGGTTGATGAATTTGAATTCCGGAAATGTGATTGACTCACATTAAGTTACGAAATCTATGGATTCTGTATTTCCATTTCAGTCATGCGTGATTTTATCTATATTGTGAGTTAATTCTTAGTGCTGCCAATTTTTGCGCTTTAAATGGCGCGCCAGCAACATTTCGATCCTTAAAGGTCTGCAAAACTGTTACCTTCGAACTACAACCGCTGCTTACGGATACGGTGACTATAGCCTTCTAATTTTACGGGGATATTAGATGAAGAATCTTGAAATTCCTCAAGCATTGCATACTTAATTAGAGCATAAGGCAGTACTGTAAATAACAACAACTAGCAATAATTAAATATACTGACAAACAATGTTTGCATTCTTCTTCCACTGGCAAGTCCAAACGAGGATCAAGCGGGTGCGTAGTCTAGGTCAAAAAGATACGAGAAAAAAACATCCTCTGCATATGAATGTACAAGTGTGGATTGTAAGGGAAACTAGTACTATAGTTAATACTATAGCTAGTAGAATATGTTTCAAATACGCAAAATCAATAATACAGCACTTGATATCGGCCAGGCTGCACCAGATCAACAGATACGTTAGCCTGTTCGTTAAGTTCAGTCAAACGTGACTGAATCCGACGACTGGCTATTAATACAAACATACAGAATGTTTAAAAAACCTGTTTAGTATTTAATGAGTCATAACTTTCTGGTTATCTTTCCCTTTCGATATTTAATTAATTGGAGGTAAGGAACTCGCCAAGATTAACCTTAAACAAAAAAAATTGCAAAATGCTATGGGAAGTATGACAATATAAACATTTTTGGGCAGCTCCACCTACACGACTTATAATTAATCGGGTAAAAGCTACATTTTAGACAGATGGAATTGTTAAGCATCTTAATAAACAACGTCCCGAAAAAACAAAAACATCAATGATTTTTATCAGTCACTGAAGAGTTAGAGCTGAACAGTTCAGAATCGTTCACCACAAATAACTTACGAACTTGGCATCAGAAAATCACGTGTTCATCGCATTTTAAGATGTGGTAAATAGAAAACTTAGATTCCAGCAGTAGCACTTCCTATCAATAAAGATGAGTCGGACCAAACGTAACAGCATCGTATATTTATTGGGAGTTGCAGCGTGGCGCAGCATTTCAAGCAAAAGATTAATTAGACGAGTTAATTTCCCGTGAAAATTTATTTTACCACGCACTCGGGAGAATTTTGGTAACGATAGCGAATTATATCTTCAAAAGGAAATACACCCGCATACTGTCATCGAGATGTAAGAGCATGTACTACTGTTGTACGAATGTTCCAGATAAATAGGTTGAACGAAAGGGTCCTATAGAACACTTTGCACGTTTTTCAGAACTGAAGCCAGTAGGTCGTTCCCTTTAATGGTATTTAAAAATAAATTTTACGATATTTAAAAAAGAGAACCTGCAATATTTAAATAGCTAAAAGCCGCCATTAGGCACCAATGCGCCACAATATCAAATAAAGTGTTTGTTAACATTTGTGCGTCTGTCGTTATCAGTAGCGTTTTGGGCGGAATGATAATAATTTTCAACATCTGTGGTAGGGAAAAAAATAGGTATGCATTTTATATTGATTTTTTATAGTTTAAGTATTTGTAAATACGGAAAGAGATTCTATGCAAATAAAAATAAAATTATAATTATTCAGACTGCGTATGAATTTTTTGGGACACCCAGTACTTGCGAAATGACGATGCCCTTATGTTATACCGAGTTGCTCTTACAGATGAAATGTTTTTAAGGGAAAGTAATCTGTCATATACTTAGAGACAACAAGCCATCTTCGGTACAAGTGAGTAGCTTATAAAGATATGTAAAGGAAAACCATGTTTCACAATACCAATATAAATATGGAGTTTTAAACGTTCAGGTAGTTTTACAGTGGTTTGTACCAACCTGAATAGACACGTTTATCTATTTGTATTATTGCACTTATCTTCATGTATTGGAACCCTCGTATTAAATAATTAATAAACCTCCACGCTGTTGGAGCATAATAGCTGATGGTGCGTGCTTTACGACATAGGCTCTTTTGGGGGCGCTTTTTGCCAAAACTCACTTGTCAGACAGGTTTATGCTTTAATGAATGTCTTCTAGTGGTAAAATTCTCACATAAATGCTAAAATCATGGAATTCAGCGAATTCTCAACGTTTTTAAACATAATAATTTTTTAATAAGCCGATGTCTTTGCTAATATAAGCAGAAACCCTTGATAACGAGAGAGAACTGAATACGATATAAGCCTGCGTGTCTTCTTCTAAACCCTCTTCCGCAACTGACTCTCAGTCTACGGCAGTTCTCATTATTGCTACTTGGTACTGCATTAAAACCCTGTCAGAGAGATTTACTTGTCAGAAAAGCGAGAACACAATAGATACCACCTGTAAAGCCGTTTCACACTCAGTCGAGTCCAGTTTCGTCGATTTGCGCAATAGGAAGTAGTGTTCTACCGTGATCTCCTCTTTTCAAATTGACATCTGGGCCAGGTGCCTACTGCCATCGATTTTCCTTTTAGAGTAACCATACTAAACGTCTTCGAACAGAATGCAAAGATTTAAGCGTCGTAATTGAGCCACTGCGTCTCTAAATCCCGAAACAAGTACAGATTGCAGCATTGTAGAATAAGTAGAAACGCGGTTTCGTTCTAAAATGATCATTTCTGGGTAAATATGATCGTTGTACAATTACTGGCTTCGATTAATTTACGATTTTTCTAGTTTTCTGGTAAGTGCGTTTGGATTTCTGTCACCTCCTCGTTATCTGTTGTCTATGAAAATGAAGCATAAAAGTGATTTTTGGATCGAACCGACCTACTGAGAGTTTATTAGGGATAATTGATAGAACCACCAGAACTAATCCTAAAGCGAACTTGCATAATGCAATTTTGTCATACGTCTATAAATCAAATAAATGATAGATAATATTATTATCGTACACATGTATGCCCTGTATAAAAATAACCGGGAGCGAAATATTTTTCCAAATGCTGTCGTCGGGGTGCTGCTTCGCAAAAAAAGACAACTATAGATTTTGTCTTCTCTCTGACAACCTGAAGCAACGGCCAAAACTAGGAGATACGCGTTCCCTTAACAAAACCTGCTTGCTTGTGTCATCACTTTCTGATGGTTCCGCGTATTCTTCGAAGGGCCGTTGAGTATTGACGGAAAGTCTGTGGTTTGTTGCCGTACGGCTAAGCTGAATGCGGTTACAATGTATTCAAGATGTAGAGTATTTTTCTTCTTTCTTCACTTCGAATTTTATTTACTTTTGTACATCGTCGACAACCCTGGCCTACTTAACCTGGCGAGCAGTGGTATTGTTATACCTTCAATAGTTGCGTTGTTCCCTGCAGGTGATTATTTACCCTGTCATATTTGTCGAAAATTTGTTGCAACATCCGTTGACAAACATAACTGGCCTTATCCTATGCATTGCATTTATCGTGGTGACGGGACTCGGCCGTGCCTACCCAACCTTAGTTTACAGAGTCATACGTTTCTCTATGCTCTGAAACTGTGTGCATTTTCTGCATCTTTAGCTACGTGACATACATTCACTCTTTCAACTCATATTGGGTATGTGTGAATGTCAAAGATAGATAAGTGATATCGGTTAAAAGTTAGCGGTGTTAAGTTACTACTTCGTAGAATAGCTTGTTATCGAAGTGCCCGTTACGATAGCGGATTTTGCGAAGTACAACCTCAGCGGAAACCACGCGGCCCTCATGGAGAATTAGATATTAAATTCAAGACAATAGTCGCCGATTTGGGAATAGTAACCTAGGAGCCGTTTGTGAACGTGCACAAGCCTGACGGCTCGCAGGGAACTCTGGTTGCTGCTGAGTGCGTACTTAATAATATAAAAATCGTTGAAAGCCAACGGAAGTTCCAACGCCGGATCTGCTCGAGTGATTCTTCAGGATGAAAATACCGGCCTCTGTACAAATCTTGGCTGAGCTTGTTATGCACTCAACGAAATCAGTACCGAGATACGCGTTTTTGTGGTGATAATAGTTGACAACCTAATTTGATCAAGCGTTTTCTCGATATAGGTATCTCAATCGAAGCGGCCCGTCGAAAGCTTGAACGAAACTACCAGTTGTCGCCGTATTGGTCAGAGGTTCAAGATACAATGACACACGCAGCAACCGTGGGCAACGAAGGACTAATAAGGACTCTTGACGACGCTTTAGCAGCTCATGCAGTCTGCTCGTTGGAACCCTCTACTTGACTACGTCATTCTGTGGTTATGAGAAATTGGCACGGAATGGGTGCTTCGCCAGACGCAAGAACTCGTGCCGCTGAGCTAATGAGAGCTAGAGGGAAATCTAAACGAAGCCAAGAGACTTTGGGAGCAAGAACGCGGGCTTCGTAATGCAGATGTTCCACCTATCAACGGTAACATTAGAAGCTTGCTAGAAGGTGACAGGGTTCCCTTAAAAGCCAATGAACTTAACCCTTATCAAAAAGCGCTAATGATCGTGGAAAAGCACTTTCTTCACAGGCATGAATTCCAGGAGGCGCTAGTGATGAGACCGTATGCGACGAAGATAAGCATTAGACTTTGGACGTTACTATAGACGCGAAGGAGATATCAACCAAAAATATTAATCGCATTTGACGACACTTGGAAGAGCTGAACTTCGATCAAAATAGAGAAGCTCTTCAAATCATAAATTCTATCGAGTGGGTTATCACAGCAGAGGGCTATCTGGAGGATGAGCACAGCACCCTGCTTATACCGTTCATGAATGAAGAAGTTGACGAGGTTGAAAAAAGATAGCGGCGCTTAGTAAGCGTGTTCGGGAAATTCGCAAACTGCCCGTCTGCCCTGCGCCGTTCAACGTTTCAGCCGAATTCGCCTGTTGCCTTCCGATGGTTCTGCCATCGACTACGATCATAAGCGCGAGTGGTTCATATATGTGCTCTCGCGGCTGTCCGACTCAGCGCGCCAAGACCGGCCAGTTTCCTAGTTCTTCGGCGGGTCAGGAACGTGCACGTAGCAGGCGTATCCTGGCGAATTAGATTTGATCTAGGCCGGAGCCGATATAACATCCGTGGACAAGAATGGAAGTACCCTTCTACATAAGGCTGTTGGGGCACACAGGAACAATGTAAAGAGTGCTACAAAAATGACTGGTCTGCTGAAAGAGCAGGTTATCGTCTTAGATATTAACAATGATAAAAATGCTTCAGTTTTCAGAACTTGAATTATAAATTGACACTCAGGGCCGGGCCACCTGCGTTTCGCTGCTACAGTAACCCTGCCTTTGCATATCGTGCTTTACGCCTGTTTCGATAAATTTGGTGACATTGCAAGCCATCATGGTTTTGAATTTATATGCTAATTTAAAATCGATGAGCGTGTGCTTTCTTAAATATAAAACTCACGTAAAAGATAAACTTATTATTATGGTTCGTTTCGTTTCTCGCCATTTACTAATGGTATAGTAAGACAAACAAAATAGTGGTCCTGAGAGCCTTATGAAGCTGTAACGAAAATACATTCGGTGTTATTGTTTCTGGCAGAATCGAGTTGAGTTTTTTTAGTAACTTTATTTGGTAATTTATAATATAACGTGTAAGTTAGCAGTGACTGACATTACGCAAGAGTGTATCACTTTAAAAGGTCTTTAACATATTGTTTAATAAAAAACGTATGCTTATTAGTAAAAAAAAAAAACATTGGTGAAGATATTTAGGCAAGGCCTAATTTTCTAGACAATAACCTTTTGACAATATATGATACCTCTATGAACCTTTATAAAAACGCTCCTCTATTGAATATGTTCCCCTTATGATTAAACAATTTTCAAAAAAAAAAAAAAAACTAAAGTTGTTGAGTTGTAAGAACATATAAAAAAAGCTTACCACATAGTATTACTTATCGATCTTTTCCGCAGTGTAGTACGAACTGGACATCATCTAATCAAAATTCAAATGGCTTATTTAAACCATCTGAATCCCATCCCAGGGATCATTTAATTATCTCTGAGTTTTTTGATGTTATTCACTTATGATAGATTAACGAAAAATTCTTATTCATCTATATGCGGCATTACTTTTATTGATAGCTAATTTGCAGGACGTACCGCTACAATTAAACCGCTTTGATGGATCGGTTGGTGTGCAGATGCCAATACCGTATTACTGTTCATTTTTATATTTGTCTCCAATAAATCGTATACCTAAACGATAGTATTTTTACTCCAGTTGTCCCGGCGTTGTTTGCTCGCCGTTCTATAAACGTTGTATCAGGAATTATTTTAAATTGACAACTCAGGAAGGATCAGATAAGTCCTGTAAGAACTTTTCAACTACCTTGAAACGAAAAAACAAACACTACAAGTTGCAACCATCCATCTGTAAAAATTTACTATTGGCTCAAGACCCACTGAAAGAAACCAATAATGTGCTGTGTTCTCATCAGCCTAGTCTAAAATAATCTATCATAATTATTGGTAATATAATGCCAATTCAGAAACTTGTAGTTAAACTTTACTTGTTGATTATTCTAGACTTCAAGTTAAGCTGATGATGTCTAGCGTTAGAAGCGAAGGGATACGTGTCAGAGCTGACCTGTCACGCCTTATGCACATAGAGCAAGTCTGTGACAAGGGGCGGACGTTGATACGCAGGCGAACACAAGTGACTTCAGTTACCTTATATTAAATATATAAGTCGAATATCTAAAAAGGCGTAAATACGCCTGGCAATATTCAATTCCTTGCTGACGAAAAAAAATGGGAAGTTTTGTATCTGAGATTAACTGCACAATCAGCCATATTAAAATATTAATGCATGATTTATTTAACGCGTTTTCGTTTTACAATTGGAGTATCCAAGGAGGTTTTGAAAACGATCTCTCCGCATAGCTTTATTATCATACATGGTGTGACTACCAGAACATACTTATACACTTATGTGCTATATAAATATGTCTTCGTTCCTCTAGCTCGCTGTTTTTTTTGCGTACGCTTTTGTTATTACAATCGATTATATTGGCGCTAATCGGGCCCTTCGTGCCCTAACAACGATAACCGCTATACAGTTTAACTAATATATGTTCTGTATTTTTTTCGTTATTTTTTATACTATAAGGATATTGCTAATAGACTTTAATAGCGATCTAGTAGAAAATAGCTATACTACTATCTTGGATCAAGTCGACAATTCATCCTAGGGATAAAAAGGCTTTTGCTACCAGATAAGTCGGTATGAAGCAGAGCTTCGATAGCTTTCTAAATAATCGCATACACAAATTATCTCTTTTCCTCATTGTGTAAAACAATATTTAGGTAGACTTCACTAAAAAAGGGAGTAGAACGTTTACAAGAGGCTATTTTAGGGAACAGTCGGCATTCTAACCTATTCTGTTTTGCTAGGAACGTCTCAAGGATGGCTTGTTTTTACACGCACATAATATAACTAGGCGCTGATACTAATTGTAAGGATGTGGATAATCGATTTTATCATTCGTTGCGATAAAGTTGGAAGAATATTATGGAAATTTGTTGAGTTTGCCGAATACGTAAAGGAGGACCTCCAGGACTAAATTCGAGTCTTATACTTGCCAGCTTGGATTTCTTGGTTGGCTCATAGGCTCTGCTATATCCTGTTTTGATAATTTTCTATGGTCTGCCAAAAAAAAAAGCGAAAATGTATATAAAACGTTCCACCGGCGTGAGATTCAGTCAGGACGGAAATTTAGGGAACGCTAATTAAGATTCTTTTTAACTATGTTGCAGTAAAATTTAAATTATTTCCAGTACCATTCATTTTCATTCGATGTAAGTTGCAGGAGCCGTCACTATACTAGATGGTCTAAATATAAATTTGGAGTTAAGGATAATCATATCCTTAACTCAAATTTCTAACTTACCGTGAATTTTGTTCCTGTGTCTGATATTACGAAATGCCCCCATTACGAATAGTCCCACTCATGTCTTCAGTTGGCAGCCAATAATTTGCAGTGACGAAAACTTTTTGTTTGTTGGTTTCCAGCTTTAAAGGTACACTGAGCTCAAGCAATGGTAGTGAATCAATAAATTGCTACATCAGTCGCTGCTACAGTTGGAGTACAACTTAACGAGGTTATTCTCTTTTATCAGACGAGCAGGTGCGATGCGTCAATCGAGACCTCCGAGATTGACCATGGCTTAATTTTCAACGTTGTTTGCTTGCCTCGTTCGTTGTTGAACTGCCAACGAAAGGCACTGGGTTTTTATTTATTTTCACTTATTATTTTATTATTAAATATATAGTTATTATTTTATATATAATAAATATATTTATTACAAAACAAAATAACGTGCGGCGGAGCGCTGATCGCCTATTAGGCAAGTATCTTGGTCTATAGCCTCCAGTACGCGCCTGGCAACGTCGACGTTCTAAAGCACTGAGGAGCGTTATGCGCTCGGCTAAATTGTATCACCAACTTCAGTATACGCGTCATAAATGCCCTATGGCCAAAGATAAGCGATTTTCCAACGGCTAAGGAGTATCTCGCAGGGAGTCTCTACTGCAGGCGGTTTGACTTAGGTCATCTGTTTCTTGAATTAGAAGTCTTTTTGACTCAATGTTTAACGAGTAACAGTCTTCGATTTTGCGAACGCAAATGACAGGCCGTCTCAAAACGGCTAGTTCGATCTGTCGGGTAGGCAGGGCTGACACTTGAACGTTAGGCTGTCGACAGGCAGATTGGGGTTGGGTATAGTTCGGAAACGGAGAGTGAAGAAACAATGAGAAAATTATCTGCGAAGCTTACGCTGACAACACCGTAACGATCTCTACAGAGGCAGTAAAGATCGGTGTTTTCCCCTTAGCTGCTTACTTTTGGATATCGCACTGAGCCCAAGAACGCTGCAGCATTATCGACTTAAACGGTTAGCCCGGAACTGTATGGCCACCCTGTAGCCAACGCTTCTCGTGCTGGAACTAAAAAGCCGATTGCATGATTCGGAAATAATAGGGCCTATCTTTCCAGGTAGTGGGAACTCGAGTCGCCGCCGAACGAACACTTTCCCGTACAGGTATTGCAGGCTAATCTGAGCAATATAATAACGGTATATCAATGTAGCAATAGGGTCCTTAGATGTTTTTAAGTAGATATGATTGTTTCTTTTTTTGAGCTCGCTTTGCATTGTATGAGCCTGATCGGGATTTTCTGATACGCAGAGAGTCTTTTTAGTCAATGTTTTCCCTGTACTCAAATCGATGTTCGTCATAGAGAAAGGACGATCAATAAGAGTACTTTATGACACTATCGTTTTAAAATAGGCCAATCTGTTGATTTTTTCTCAGTAATTTTATGAAATTACGGCACAACCTTCTAGTTTTAGCTTTCAGCAAAATAGAAAGCAACATGCAGGTTTAATTAAATGTATTTTATTTAATTAATAAAATAAATAAATTAACTAAACAATACAGCTAGGTTGTTTCTCTAAACGATGATAATATCCTGGTACGTAATTTAACATAATGATAATTCGCTTTTTAAAACGATGTAATATTTCATATAATCGAAGCAACTGGAAAGAACGCTGTGAATTTTGTTATACATTATCGGCTTTTATGAGGAGGGTCTCGCGAGGCATTTTTGTTTGACCAGAGGATCGCGTCATTGTTGGTACGCCTATAATCTTTGGATTTATCTAGTATTAGCATATACTCACTAATATCAGCACGACATGGAGCCTTTCAAAAATAATTCTATAGCTAACTTGCTTTAGTTCCAGAAGATGAATTGAATTTAAGACACACTAACTTCAGCACAACGCCCCAATTAAGGATACGATGTGCTCCATTCTGTATTAGGGTCGAAGCGCATACATATGCGAAATCCAGCAGATCTGATCTTTTGCAATAGAAATTTATTTTACATAGAATTTTATCATTTGCAGATTGAATTTGCACCTAGCTTGCGTTACAACAATTGTTTTGTCACAGTTTCTAATAATATACGCTTGATTTTGATTTCGGTAAACTCGAATTTAAAGGAACTTGGCTAAACTTTCCATCGACGCCAGATCAGTGTTGGTATGCACAAATTACTTGGGGCAAGCTCTTTTCAAGGAGTTCGCATAAGGAGAGCTTTCTTTTTTCAGGAATACTGAGCCTCTGCTTCAACGAAGAGCCGCAGCACTTGTGTACAACTTAATCTCACAAGATTGAGCCCTATGCCTTCTGATGTGAGGCCAATGTTTCCTACGACTGAAAACCCGAACTCTGCAAATGTGTATGCTCATTATCACAAAATTCTTCCCTTGTTTAACTGACGACAGTTTCGAGAGAGGTTGAATACATAACCGCATCTCCATCGCGTAGCGTTTGCTTAGCAAACCAAGGATTATCAGCATTTATAATGGAATAAAAAAATAACGTTGAAAAGTAGCGCTTAAAGCAGCGCGTCGAGCGGCGATGCATTTGGGTTTCCGTAAAACCAGCCACTTGCTACGATTATTTGATATAGTTACTTCTTTCATTTCATAACATTAAACACCTCAATATCACCCCTTAACGCTTATCGGATAGGTGATGAGTCGCTAAATTCCTTACCCTTACGTGTTCGATTGGTGATCAGATAGACATTATGGTTCTGTGTCCCGGCTGCATTGGAACAATAGGTAGCACACAGATCGCTGCTGTGAAGCGCTTTTGTTTCCTTCAACACAATTAATAAAAAGCACCTAAAAGTTAATTATGCGCATAGTTAAGCTTTTTCAGTAAATTATTATATGAATCGCCGGATGTAGTTCATCGTGCCAAAAGCATTGGTTTTTACGAAGGTCGCATCTGAAGCATTTGCCAGCCAACGTGCCAATATGTGGTTAGAATTATTCAAAAGTTGGTTCCTATCTGGACATAGAAGATATGTAAAAAAAGACCTTAAGAATCAAATCTTTATTTATATGGTCCAACGGAATTTCTGAACTCTATGGTATTGAAAACGCCTTATACACTGCCATTGATAGAACTTATCTTAAAAGGTTCAAATTTAAATAAAATAGGATACAGGCATTGCGATCAGATACAAATATACGAAGAGCCGCAATCCGCGAAAAGGCGTTGTAAGTGAACCCTAGTAAATTGTACGATAGCAGTGGGAAGTTCTTCGCACCCTATGCAGTTACTAATTTCTCTGTTGGTTAAGTTTGTGACTAAAAATACTCGGAATTTCCACAGTGCGCCATGTTTAATTTACAGTCTATTTCCACATCTACAGCTGTAACAAAGACTGCTGAATTGTTTCGACTCCTTGGAAAACTTTGCCGTACGATCCTCCACAGTCGGCGAAGATTCCAACGAAATGTCAACTTCTCATCGAATGTGTGATCAAAGAATATGAAACATCAGAGTAAATTGCTGAACTTCGCAATCCTCTTATACCAGTAAATTCGTGCTAGGCCCATTCTTTCTTCAATTAAACACAAAAACCGTGTGTTTGGCGGTTGCGCACATGTCTACATGCACCATAATACTCAAGCTAGGCAACCTTTCAGCTGATTATATTGGGATGCTTATCCCTACGTTTCTGTTTATTAGCTACCCATTTTAGTTTAGCTTTCATTCTATTATACATTACCTTGGCCTGCGCCCACGATTCACTGCTTGCAGAAAAATTACCGTACCTTAATTTCACTAATTTTTTTAATATCTGATATCACGTGCTGCACTAAACCCGTCAGCCTTTGGCACCGGTGTTTGATGAGACCGTTGTCGTACAGGGAATGGTTTGTGCTGGTTCTGCTGGGTTGATATTTAGTTACGATCCAGTTAGGGGCCAACCCGACTGCATGATCATTACGGCTAACTTCAATATAAAATTGTCCATCGTATCACCCATCGCGGATCCGGATAGTTTCATACAACTGCGAGCTTTTACTCCGGAAGGGCTTACGAATATTTAAGCTGAGCTTAAAAGCGCAAATAAGTACAGAGAAATGAATTACTGCTATCTGTAGTCATATTCTCTATGGGGATAGATTTGAACTGCAAACGTGCTATGCACATGTGAAAGGAGCTTTTTGGTTGTATAGAAAGCGCAATGGAATTATCGATGCAACGCTTTTTTTCCACCGATAATTCAGGCTCAAAGTGAAATGGGGCGCAGGTCATCTCAAAAAGGTCGTTTTCCGACATTGAATGATCAAGTGGCCAGAGTAACGGTTGATTTTGTCTGACTCTGTTCTAGTATTTATATTTATCTACGCTTCGTCCACATCAGACAGAAGAGAAGGAGTTGAATCGGGGCAGCATGTGAACGTTAGGAAAACGTTAGGCTCCCAGAGCTTGCAGATACTGGAGGTGCTAAAAATACATTTTGGTCTCAAATAAATAGGCTAGTAGACATTGAAGTGAACGTATTTTATCTAGGTAATATTTATTGGACCACAGTGCAATAAACGATGATAGATAACACGGCACGCGACCTTAATTTTTGTAACATTCACGTTTTGGACTAAAGAGGTGGAATACCGCGACATGTTACGGGACGTGAAATATGCTGTGTGTGACAGGAAAATCTTTCTCTTTGAAAGTCGACCTGTTAGCTTCCTTTTCAAAACATCGGACATCGAGATTACTCACGCTCTGAACTCGGCCATACCCCTAAACCGAGAAGGCTTGCGTCTAAAAAATACTGAGTTGGGTAAATCTAAATTAACTACTTTTCTACCCAGTAGCGATAAGTGATAAAAAATAATATAATGCAATCTTGTAGGAGAAAACAAAGAACACGTGCGTACGATCACTTTCAAAGCCATCGCGTTTACCCATTACGTTACACATTTACGTTTAGATCAAGGTTAAAAATTTTACATCTGGTGCTTGGCACATATTTGTGAACGATTATCTCGGTGAGGTTATCGACACAACGTTGATCCGGATGACTTTGGATGTCCTTGCGGTTTAGTTAAACCTATTCGTGGCACGAATGATACGCTTACATGCTCGTAAAGGTTTCGACTGACATTTTTACGTCTTAAGAACTTTTTGTAAAACAAGATGTACAAAAACGTTCAAATTGTGAATACTTATAACCGTGCTTTTTTTTCGCTAGTGTAACAAGGAGGGGAGACTGATGACCGAATCAGACAAATCTTACAATTTTTTACATTTTTTTAAGCATGCCGAAATAAGTAAACTAAAGAATATAAACAAAAGCCAATTTGTAACAAGGTTGGCCTTCAGCTCTTTTTTTGTTTGGAGAAATTGCACACTTGAAACGGGGGTTTCAGCACATTAAAAAGATTGGCATAGGTACCCTTCAAAAACCATAGGGCAGAATTATACGCCGAACCATTAGGCCCTGACGTAAAGGTAGTTTCGGAACACTGCAAGTTCCGCCTATTTATGAGTCCACCGACACGAGAGTATAGTACCGTTTAGGTGACTACGATCAACAATTTCATTAACATCAGGCCGAGCGAGTCTCGAAACGGTCACAGCATCCCAACTGCCGCACATGCTTAGCGACTATATCATATATAAAAGACTCCTGGCGCGCAAAGAGCCTGCTTCACACGTAAGCAGTAATTCTATGTATCGAACTTGTTTGACTTTGCCCCTAAAACCTCCTTGGATATAAGCGCCAAATTCTGGATGAACAAGTGCTGGTGCCACTCGGCGTCAGGTTCATGAACTTCACTCTTCCGTCTCTCCGCGAACCTCAAAGAACAAGGCTGCTAGATACTTCGTTGAGGTATAATAATAGATTTTTCGCGTGTTAAAAAAGCTGTTTGTTTGCCGCTTTGCTTGAATATCTCATGCAGGAAGTGTAAATGAATAACTAAATCCGTGAAGGATACTATCTGATCCGTGCAATTAAGGAAATCGTTTTCTTCCCATCGGTTCAATTGAATAGAACGAATTTTACATATTTTTTTCAGTTTAATGTGGTAATGCACGCATCTGGAAGTGCTCGAAAGCTTGTTATTGTACTCGTCGAACAGCTCCAGGAGATGGGTTATGTCCTTCCCCATCTTACCATGGCATCATTAAGACGGACCCAAGCTGTTCATTCAGATCCCAAAATAAGCTATTATTTTATGCCGGTTAAAGGAAGCATTTCCATGAATTGGTTTATTGAAAGATTTTCAATTATCTGGTTGTAATAGATTTTCAAGCTGTGTACAAGTTCACAAGTTGAAGCATTTTGCATAAAGTATGATAGCATATATATATAGTAGTTGGCACCTTAACTTCAATGAAATACTGCACTAGTAAAACGAGCATATTCAGTCGTCCTGTAAACAAATAATCTGGGTTAAGCATACTCGAATGATTCAGTCATAATATCAGATATGACAACTGATCTAGGTTCCACTGTAATTGTGCTAGAATTCGTTTCTATTCGTAACATCTATGCGATAACGATAGCCACAAAGAAGCGGCGTGGTGTGGACTGAATCGTCCGGCAGTGATCGAGAGAGATGATGTCAAGTCTATCCAAAAAGGCCCCGGTTGTCCTCATGCCTTAATAGTAGGGTGGCGTTTATTTGAGAAAGAGGTGATACACTTCGGACTATAGGGTTTTTAAATAGGATTAAGAGTGGCAGCATTTGATTCGTATGGTGTCACAAGCTGAAATCGCGCTACCGCTATAGTGTGTTCTGGGTAATTGGTGACTGTTTAGTGGCACGTCATGTCGTCCAATGTTATGTAAACATGCCGTGTTTATTTGGCCAAATACTCAAGTTACGATAATTCGTTACGTGAGCTGACTCAGAAGTTCATATGTCGTTATGTTTCCAACATCCGTATAGCATATCGACTCCATACGATATTTAGCTGTATGGTGTCGACTATCATTCTTTTTTCTTTTTGTTATTATTGTTATTTACCTAACCTTGGCTCAAAAAATTCATGTACTGTTATATTAATGGGCTAGTACTTGTATCATAATATGATAGAAATGGCGCCAGACGATTGCACTGTTATTGAAAGCAATCCTTTTAGAGGCGGAAGTTCCCGTGTCAAAGGATTGAACAGGTAAAAAAAATGGTTTATATATAGAGCATTTCGCATGGATAAATATTTTGTTCTCCTTTGCCACGGCATGCTTCGTCGTGTCAGCCTGACCAGACGTCACGAACGCTCGCGCAGCGTACGACACCGTTTCCATCCAATCTGAAATCATTTTGTTATCCGTTATTGTAAAATGAAGGATGGCCTAAATTTTTTGTTTTATGGCTAAAACGACGAGTTGTCTCTCAGCATCGGATGCCGAGGTGATGAGCATCTTCGCGAAGCAGGGGGCACGTCTCAATCTACATGTCGAAAACGCTAATATTTCTTCTGACTCTCAGGTTAGTAATACTACTTTCTAGCTAGAAATACATATTGTATTATGAAACACTACTAGGAAAAGCTGTCCAACGAGAGATCTCGAATGCACGAGCACTAAACCTGAGCATTTATAATTAGTAAATACATTGAATTCATTCTCGCCTAGAACGGAGCTCCTTTTTAAAATGCAGATGCTGTCAGATTACCCGTCAAGGAGTTGCGCTTCTAAATATTCTTCACGATTCGAAACTTCGTGCACTTTGAAAACTCAGTTTTCTTTAGTTAGCCACCACTGTGTGACCTGAAAGATTATTTTCGGTTTGTCTACCTGGCTAGAACAATTACCTGCTGTATTAGTAGTTTCAGAAACAAAATTAGCCGAACAAACAATGTCGATAGGCTGATAAATGTACCGCGTAAGACCAACATGTTGTTAGAATTGTTACTTAAAAATCGTTTGATCTTTGTTACTTAAGAACTTCGCCGCGAAAGTCAAGAGTTCACTATTGAGCGAGCATTTTTCGTCACTCGATGCCGAAGAAACTTTACACAAGCTTGAAAAATTACGACAGAGGAGTGGGTGAGCGCTTCAGGACCTTCATGCAGAGGCATGCCCATCGATGCCGCGAAAAACCTGGTCTCTACTCACGGCTGTGGATCATACATCTCTTGCTACTTAGGAGGTACGGAAGGGATGATCTTTCATGTTGAAGAAGTGCTTCATCTGTATTTGGCGAAGCCAAAGCTACAGGTATAGTACACTATTCATCAAAGTGCGAATATTCTTTAAATGAATTAATTTAATATATAGAAATTTTAGATCGATTTTCTTCGCGTTAGCGCTCAATAACGATTGTAATTATTGCAGGTCACTTCAGAGTCATGTACGAACAACAAGCGGCGCAGGAAGGACCGAACAAGTTATTATAGAAAAGATCGGAAAGAGACTCGGATCTGTTTACAAGTGTGTCGATAATTTTTGCTTGCCACGTATGTAGCAGAAAAGAGCGTATCTTACCTGGATTGTTTGACAGGTAACACAGTGACTCAATTTAGCCTTGTCCATTGTGTAAAGGTATGCCAAACCGTTTTTTTTGGCTAGAGAAGCATCTTTATCGAACGCCTCTAAATGTTATTACTATATAGCCTGTTGCAAATTTTCTTTGTTACCTAAAATGCTAATTTTTGAAGATTAGGTAGAAGAAAAGGTAAAGATCTTGAAGCCGTTGGTTGCCCATGCTTAGGTGGCCGTCGATGTTCAGGATTGAAGCACTGTAACAGTGAAATGTATACATACATGAGCTTTCTTTCGCCCTATGGACCACCGGTGGCCGTCTGCGACAGGAAGGTCGTTTGCCCAAGGCCGAACTTTTTTTCGGGCAGTTGACGAGGTCTATAAATAATCGCAGGACAAAGACTTGAACATCGTTTTGAGGTTTTGTTGCGTATAGGACCGTATATTTCACGACCAATTGCCAAATAATTTCTTCATATAACAAGTAGCGCAACATGTTATTGTTTATTCACTACATGGCGGTTCGTCGGTATCAACTTCACCCGAAGCAAAAGTTCCATGCACTTATCAGCGTATCACCTAGACCGGTAAGGTACATCTTAAGCCAGATCACTAAGAGAACCCCTAGGTTTGATGTTGAACTTAATAGGGAAGTTCAAGGCGCGTGTCATTGTACCGCCACTTTCGTAGCAGTTCGATCTTTACAACCATTTATGCATTTCTCAGAGTGTTTGTGTGTAATTCATTGATTGTAGCCCCTAACCTGCTTTCGACATACAGGTTAGTAGAATAGAGAACTTGCCCATCATAATTTTAACGAACGTCTTGTGGGTATCGTACGGTGCTAGGACAAGCAGTAATATTTGATAGTTTGCGAAATGGCCGGAGAATCAATACAGGATACGCGTGACCTTTGCCCAGATGGACTTGTAAGTCTATACATTATATATATATATATATACATACACACACACTCATCGCTAAGGGTGTACTGTTTCCAACGGCTTTGGTTGAAAAGGCAAAATCAAGGAGGCGGTGAGGTCAAAAATTTGTGTACCGGCGTTAGCCAAATTATTCCTGACAATTTTATACGGGACAATAAGTAACTTCTTAAAGTCAGGGTTGGCTCTCCAGTCGGTGCTGTGAAGGACATACCGAATATTTTGAGAAATTCGGGTGGGTGGAGGTCTATTTCGACTTGTGAAATATTCTCCTCTTCAGAGCGGCTAGTGACAACGCAATGATACTGTACTATTATGCTGAGATACCAAAATTCACACGGGCACTGTTAGGTACAGGTTTTATAGCTCAATATAACTAAATTATGTAAATATTTGCTGGTGCAATTAAACTCCTGAATTCCCTCTGACCTTGCCAGAGCCTTCATTAGTTTCCCATTGATAGATTTCACATTGACCTGCAGTTTAAACAGAGCAGACAAAAATTAAAGTGAGATATTTTTGTACGCGTTTTTAAAACACTGGCCTATAATATGTGATTCACCTTTTGTTGGATCATAGGAAACTAAAGAGACCAAAGACCAAGCTCCACTGGAATCACTTCAAACATGCGCGATTTTAATGAGGGCACCCCCTCTCTAACGCTCGTCGTGAAGTCAAAATCAAGGAACCGCCCTTGACGAAATAGATGAGAACAAGGTAACTGAAGGCTGCCTTACGGACGAGACACGAATCGATTTCACCATACAGTCGGTTAGTACCTGCCGTTTTGTTTATTACACATTATTCGAATCTCACTAAGTTCTTAATATCTAACTTAGTGAGATTCCAGTACAATAAGGACCAATTTGCTAATAGTTTAGTCTGTCGTGGTTTTAGCTGGGTCCGTACCGTGCACGCAGCTTTAGTACATTCCTAGTATAAGTATTCAGTTTTCAACCCAAACAAGAGCGCTTACATTAAATTTAAAGAGTATTACTTGATATGCCTCATCTAATAAAATTTTAACAAGCCTAAGCGAGTAATCCTGGTCTGACCTTTTCCTTGTAGTATTTTATACTGCGATAGATAAACCCACTGATATAAATTTTTTTTAAGATAGAAAGTCCTCAAGCTTATGTGAGAACTTCCTTCATGACAATGACCTCTTGTTGCAAAGCGAAACAGCTCATTAAATATAGTTAAACGTATTAGAAAATAGAAAAACTACTTACGATGTACTTCTGGGTTCGAAGAATATTGGCGTTCATTGCAAGGCCTAACGAAGATCAAGTTTAGTTATTTCACTGCTAAAATTATCGAGGTTCTAAGTAAAATGTCTAGGTCTATTTTCGGTACTGTTTATGGCATTTGCTAAAATCAGCGGCGAAACTAGCAGTGCTGTTTGATAACGAAATATAAGCCCCACAAGACTATTACAGTTCTTTGCAGGTGCGTAACAACAAAAAACGGCAAGATTACTAATTTTTATTTTAATTGTATATAAAATGCCTACCCATTCTTTAGGAGATACTAATAGTCTTGCAAGAATTTTTTTATATAAAAGATTTGAAGAAGTTGATCGACGAATCAGGTCAGAGTGAAACTACCAGGCAGCAGGGATCGCGTTGTAAACGGAGGGCAAAATGGTGTAAGTACTGTTTTTTAATAATTCGAATTCTGATTAAAGAAAGAAAAACTGTTGACTCTGCACCGTACGAGCTTGAAATAATCATGAACACTTTGAATTAATCTTAAAATACAAACGTTATTTTTAGTTTATATGCTGTAGGTAATAACTCGCTTCCTAAGTACTGTAGCTGGAAGCACAATGCCAGACCTCAAAACTCGGTCTTGGAATTACGAGGCTATATACTGCGTGTACTGATGTGTAGTCGGTTTATATAGATCACACTTCCATTCGATGGTAAACTTAGGGCGTGGACGTATAATGAAAGGGTGATTAACAACTGTTGTAAATCCAGTTAAGGTTAGATAGATAGATTTTTGGGGGTCATAATACAACAATACACGTTCTAAATGCTAAAAACAAACAAAAACGGCTGTCAATATATTTGTCATTGTCGCTTGATCAGAGTAAGCTTCACCAAGCTCTGATACACACTGCAATACAACCAAGCTCCGCCGAAGAGCCGTTATGCGAAACCGTCCAAACGATCCCCATAAGAGTCTCATACCCTCAACATGATGCCACAGAATAGTAACACAAGTTAGAAGGATCCTGGGGCTCATTAAAACAGTTATTATGAAAAAAAAAAAGCACCTGTGAAATTAGGATTAGCACTGGCACTTTTGGCGTACAAGTTTAACGCCTATTTGGCTATAATTGATTATTGTGGTTACAGGAAAAAAGCTGCAGTTTTCTAATGGAAGTCTTTCAATACGCCACCAATCCACTGCCCGTTCACCACGTATCGCTATACACACAATGACACGTGTATGATCGATTATAATGCTATGAACATACAAAAGGCTTCTAAATTTATTGTCTGCCGCATTTGTCGTTTGTTGTGTCTATCATAACTACGCATTATTAATGATTCAAAAGGTGAGTCTCTCTCTGCCCGAGATGGCCGGCGGACAGAACGGGATCATCATATTCTATGATTACTACGATCGCTCTCGGTTCGATGCTACCTCTTCTGTATCATAACCAAGCTCCAAGGGACAAATGTATTTTTGGCCATACCCGTCAGGTGCTTCGGGCTCATCGTGATTCAACGACGTCATTGGCGTACTAAAGCCCAGATCAGTCTCGACCCCAAGATCTGGCAAGATGAGCCCTAGATCAGAGCAATCGTCGGTCGGCGAACGGCTTCCATTGTCTAGCAACTCAACCGACGTGTCTTCACTGCCATCTCGACCTTCATCGCCGGATAGCTGATGTCGTCGGGTTTTTCGTAACCGCTTCGGTTGTGACGGTTTTGCCGGCGGTGGCGGTTCTTCGCGGGGTTCCGTCGCATTGTCGTCATTGTAGATGCCCATCCCAGACATTTCGTAGCGTTTGACACCTGCCTCATACGGATTATGGCGAGCCTGGCCAGGGCGGCGGCCATGACGCGGCACAGGCCGAATTTCTAGCCGGCCACTTTGTCGCAGCTGATCCAGCAGACGATCGACAGCGGCGCAGCTGCGACGTTCCATCACGAAAAATAGGTGGACGTTACCGTCCAAACTATTAGCTATGAACTAGAGGAATGATCGAAGGGTGATGGAACCTTCTCTGAGCAGCGAATGAGCTGGTCGTTGTGGCTAGCTCGGTGGCACAATTAGCGGATCCTTCCTGGCAACTGATCAAAATATTTCGAAGTAAATGGATTTTATATGGACATAACATTTGCCTGCTTAGAAATGTCAGGCAACGATGGGTTATATCAAGAGTTGTTCACTTATTGGTAGAAAAATTAATAACGTATGGAAACGGTTGCTTTATTCAATGGAATATGGCATTATTGGCCTTTCAAAATGATGCGGGCACAGTAATTATTGTGGTATCCATTAACGAGATAGTGTCGGCTATGACCATCTAATAACGACGTTATTTTTGACACTGTCACAATTACTGGCTGTGTAATGCAGATAAAAACGAAGTTCTGCTTAGCTTGTCTACGTCTTTCTAATGATGCTCACTATATAAATCGTAGGTAGCGATATAATTAAGCAATAATAGTGATGACCAGTTATGATGTGAACAGGACATTTCAGGCTCTATAGGATGAATACTGAGGATAAATTTCAACAATACAGCCATGAATTAAGGCTTCACAGGATAAGCTGCCGCTGTCAGCAGAATGCTGATATGTTAATGCGAGAAAATTTGACGCAAGCGACCAATCGACGTTAACTGAACCACGAGAACCAGTTGGCTATGCGGAATATCTCTCATTATTTGTGGCCTACAGCTTTAGTCTTCGTAAGGGCTGTAGATTAAGATCAAAATATACTCTACTCGTTGCACAGGCAGATTGCACCAAATCACCAAGATTTGGTGGTACTAAACTTGAAATCATTGGCACTATTAGACCATCGCCGCTTATATCCTCGGCATCCTGCGGGCAAACCCTGCGACGAGAGCCCTGAGCTAAAAATGTCTGCCAATTACATTTTGGTGGGAGTCATTTTATCATGATACTGCTGACAATGGTAGCGCTTGATGATGATCTATCGTTCTACCGCGAGGTGGAAAATCCTCGCAGCAATATGTATTTCCTCTTTCTAATGTTACAGACGGCTAACTCCGAGCATTTCAATAGATTTTTTTTTTATGTTCTTAGTTCGTTAGTAGTTCGATTACTCCTACATTAATACAAACTGAGTTGGTAATAAAGCGTAACGGAGATTAAACACGCATCGAATTTGGCGACGTGAACAGTAAGGCGACGATAGGACAGATACTATAGCAGCAGCGTAGAGAACAAATGGCGCCATTGTTGATGCGGTCGTAGAAACCTTTCTAGGTCGACATTTCTACAATAGTAAATGTGACACCGTTTCCGTGGAAAGTTAACATTACCCTTACTGTGGAGATATTTCTATAATCACATCGTTCCATCATACAGTATGTCGGAAGTTTCGTGTGCTTCGTACAAAAAGATCAGTGAATCTTTTATTTGGCGCTCAGGTTATCTGTGTTGGAGACCATGAGATAAAGGTCTGTGTACGTGGTAGCTTTTTGATGAAATAAAAACTAAGGCGTTGTTGCGGTAGACTGACGCATGTCAACAACACGATTAACAGCGATACATATGCTCATACTAAAATTAACAACAAAAATTCACTTATTTTTCCTACAATTTTTATTACATCTTTAAGAATGATCATTGCATTGCAGTAGCAGCACGGTCTGAAACGAATTTGTATGGTTGAAACATAGTTCCTACTTCCTTCTACCGGGATACTTAACTATGTGTAACATACTTGATGGCGAAACTGCGTACTGGCTTAGCTTTTCATAGGGGCCGAGTTTTCTAATTATTCATTTCACCAAAAGTTTCGTAATTGTAAGACGTAACAACTGTCAACTAAAATCGTCATTGTAATATTGTATTAAGATCGAACTTTATTTTTCGTCACTTTCTTTAAACTACCGCTACTAATCGGTAATGCACGTAACTAACTAGTGCAGTCCAAAAAACGGTAAAGAGCTTTCTCAACAGAGACACCTTTTCGGTTAATCGCAGTTAGAGGAACTTCAGCATGAATTAAACTTAAAACTAGATGTTTCGGGAACGGCAGGTCATTTCCATGGGCGATGACAGCTTCGTGTAGAAGTGTGTTTTGGTTCGCATCAAAGACGACCATATCAGCGCCGGCTTTTACTAACAAATCGAAAATATTGTTTTCATCAAACGCGCCCTGTTTAAGCCTGTTCCGCAGTAAACAGTGAAGTAAGGAGTACACGTGCGCCATTGGATGACACACACCGACAATACGACGTAACAAATGATGAAGATGCGGATGGTTTAATTCGTCTCTACTGTAACCTTCGAGACAAATCAACACCTGACAGGTGAACTTCACTAGTGCCTTGTACCGAACAAGGTCTTGCCAACTAACTGGGTATATTTGTACAAGATCTCGCAGATGGCCCACAGCGGTTATACACCATTCTAGGCAAAGCATTACCTTGTTTATCTCGGTGGCCTTGAAGAAGCCTAACTTTTCAAGGTGAACTTGAATTTTGCTCAAGTTTTCGACTGTCAGTTTGTCGCATTTCAAGATGATGAACAAAGCTTCAATCGAGACATCAATCGTATACGGTGCTGCTAGTAGCCCTTCGATAAAAAGCCGACTGCCAAAGAGATGCCTCTCAAAAACAATCAGTGCCTGAATACGGAACTCCT
This sequence comes from Varroa jacobsoni, assembly GCF_002532875.2. NCBI lineage: Eukaryota > Metazoa > Arthropoda > Arachnida > Mesostigmata > Varroidae > Varroa > Varroa jacobsoni. The sequence goes on from NW_019213604.1 coordinate 134,578, forward strand.
TCGCTCTCATCCGATCCAGCTCAGCCGGCTCTCGAAAGCCGAGTTTGGTATTGAGTGAGTTCATACGTGCGACGTGCCTACTTTTGTGAATATGGGCCTCTTTTTCCAGAATGCAGATCGCTTTTTTCCAGGCGTTTTTACCGGCAGCGACGTCACCTGCGATAACGTGCGCTGCGCCAAGAATTTCGTAGGCGTTGGCTTTATCGACGGGGTCAGTGCCTGCTTTGACTGATGTTAGGTGTTCCACAAGGTGTATGTGGCGTCCGAACGCTGCTAGAGTGAGACATCCGATGTCGTCATCATCGCTAAGCTCGGTGTCGGCGCCATATTTCTCTAGCGTCTTGAAAAGTTCCGTGTAACCTTGGCTGGCTGCGTAGAGAAGAGGCGTGGGGGGCCCGGTATCTATCCAGACGTCAGGCGTGTCCTTATCGCAGTTATAAACCCATAGTTGCGAGTCCGGACATGCGCCCAGCTCAAGGCAGGCCTTGGCTAGGGCTACTTCATTGTGTTGGCACGCTAACCAAAGTACACGTTGAATTATGGCGGGTCTCGCATGTCTGAGGAGCTGCTCAGCAATAACTTGGCGATGAGGTAGTTTCGACCTCAAAATTGACACGAACTCTACAATCGACGGCACCGCTTGCCGCTGAAGCAGCTGGTCAACAGCCCGCCATTTACCTCGAGCGCTGGCTGCGAGCAGCGGTGTGGAACCGTCTAACTCAGCCGCACAGTTTACAACGAGTTCCTGTGTGAGCCATCCAAGAGCGTCAATCTGACCTCGTATTGAGTTTGATAACTCATCCTGTGTGCCATGGTTTAAATTGTCCATGAGATCTCGGTGTAACTTGACCAGTCCAAGAGCACGGAGGTCCTCCATTGTAAGCACTATTTTGCTTGTTCTTTACGATCATAAACTTAAAGTTGGATTAAAAACAAACGAGGATGCCAGTACAGCTGTCAGGTACGGAGTCACAAAGCCATTAGATTTACTGTATCAGCACATCGAAATGGAGATTAAAGCTGACGGTAAAAAAACATGCGCTGAGTCGTACTTGTTGTGGTACAAATCAAACAGGAAAGGGTGTTTGGTGTTAGGTAGAGGAACCAACATGTGCAAAGCCATTCTCAAATTTCTGTAGTTCAATTGTTTATTTTTGTCAGCTGAGTGTGTCGGTGTTTCCTAAAACTCTCGTGTCTTGTCATTTTCTAGAGTTATGTTAAATGGTCCCGGATTGTGCATTACTTTCAATGCGTAACTGACCGAGTTATCAGCGACCTTGGACATGGCGTACGCATAGCCTTGACAATAAAGCTGTTAGATAAGATAAAAAAAGTTTTCGTTTTTGGACTTCGAGAAAAAATGATCGCTTTAGAAAAATATGAATATGAACAGCTGTATCTAGCGACGGTCTAAAAATGATATGAAATGCAGTAATCGTGAGACGATGCCATCAACTTCTAAGTGTTTCCATTCCTATCGAACACGTACTCCACAATCGCCATATCATAAATGTACTACTACCCTAATCTAATGCGCGGCGCAGAAGTAATAATTAGAAGCTATAGACTAATTATATTGTCAATATTAAAAAGTAAAACAACATGTTACCTAAGCGTGAAAGAGATAGCGCCGAAAATCGTCGATTGAAGGACGCGGCACGAAAAATGCGAAACAGTTATTTATAACGGCAAATAACGAATTCATCGAAGCGAATGAAAGTTGAACTATCCATTGGCGCTTTCTGTACTAAAGAAAATAGTTAGAAACGTCTATACATCTTTGAAAACGACCCCATACGTTGTTGCATGCCAAAGATGACCGGGGTAAATTATCGATGCTGTCGGACGATCTAAGCACGCTTGCACTTCGTGTTAGAAAAAATTTGTAGTCCTCTTCGTGTTTATCACAAGGATTGGTTTGAGTCACCAAATGTTTGTGTCGTCCGAAGGTTTTTGCTTTTTAAGCCGACTGCCGCCGGCGGCATGTGCCTGCCCAGTAGAAAATCGCTACCACCGGTAGGAATAAGTGAGAGTGCGGCCAGCACCTTTTGCCAGTGAATCAGAGGGTCATAATATGTGGACTAGACGGCTTTGTTGATCGGACCCTCAGTGGTCGACTGTTCGAATAAGCCCTAAACCTTGTCGTCGTTCGTGCAGCCCGCCGCTAAACCCAGCGGATTTAGTCGATCCCGTTTTAGAAAGACCGCGTTATTCGCCACGGAATATTTGTGGTCCGCACCGGTATAGTTTTTAGTTTGATCAAAGCCAGGTTATAGAATTACGGAAAATTCCGCTTTGTGCTAAGTGAACACTACCGTTCACACAAACACATTCTGTACACCGCTATCCTAGCGCTGGTATGAATCATAAATATATTAGAACCTCTCTCAATCAGCTCACTGCACGAAGGAGGAAACGATAGAACCGTTGTGCCGTTTTGTGCGTGTCGGTAAGCTACTGTGCGAGCATTTTATGAACAGAGATTATCATCTATATGAAAAGCCTGCAAATTTACGAAAGTGTGTTTGATTAAACAAGCATTTCGTTTAGCAATACGAAAATTATCGGACACGAAGCACCCTTCGGTATAGATAATCAATCGGTGGACTGTTCTCAGAAATTTTATGCAGTACGTTTGTATAGGAACCTTCGATTGTTCTATTGACGGTCACACGTTTACTTGACGGAAATGTGAAACGGCAAGGTGAGATACCTGATCCGTCAGCGATGCGGTGAAGGCGGTTTGCAAATTGTCTCGCTACTGTAATATTTCTAATCTTGATAGAAACGAAATACCACAGACAGTTTCGTATTATGCAAGCCGGCCTGATAAAATGTCTAACGGCGATGGCGCCAGACGTGAATATTCAGTGGGACACCTCCCGACAACTCGACGAAAGTTGTATCGATGCGAACGAGCAGGATAACTTAATAATATCGACTTAATCCTCTGTTTATCTATCCTATACTTTTATAGTTCGTTTACTTGATCAATCCTCGTTACCTTTTAGTTGCAAAAGTTGAACGTAATGCTGAACGTTTTTCACGTCCGACATATTGGCAGAAATTGCTATATGAGTACAGTTACACGGTCGAAGCTATGTAGATAGGTGTGTCATGTAGCATTGTCTTCATATATTGACAGAAAAAAATGGCTAATACTTTCATTGATCTGTGCTATACGTTAGTTGACCTGGAGTTCTGTGTAACTCACTACTGCTCATTACGATCTTCGATGTATCACATTGGCTCGCTACTATCATCGCTATTTTACTTAATAAACGAGAAATAAACACCAACAACAAAATACACGGGAGATGTATACGCTGGGGTGCGGCTAGAGGAATTCTAGTGAGACGTTCAGTGTGTCCTACGTTACACTTGTTAATTTTATATGGGTTTTTTTTTGAGTTAGCCTTTGCGACTGACGAAATAACCTTGGCAAAGCACTCCGGACGATGCGAACGTTACTTGCAGCCCTTTGCGCCAAACTGTAAGTTTTTGTTTCATCCTTTTAGATCAATTACAAATATACTTTAATTATAACTAATGTATTTAAAACAATAGATGCGACAATTTGTCTATCGGTGATCATACGCATTGCTTTTTCTTTCTATTATCGAATCACACCTCGTCCGTTTAATGGACGAATGATCTCTGAAAAAATGTATCGCAGGAAAGATACGTGGTAAAAACGTGTATTCGAAGAAAATCATTAAGGCGGCCATTTCTCGCTGCCTTAAATACCAGATTCGCACGTATGTCCTGTGGCGATGGCACGTTCCTTATACTTACGTTCATTACTCGATTAAATCTTAGTTTAGTAATTTCAGCAACTATCTAAATGCCATTGTAATCATTACCAGCTTCCAATCCTAAGTAGCGCATATAATGATCATTTTTAGGCCCTTCCATGGACGGATTCCAAAGTACGGATAAATTTCTATACATACGAAGGATCTTGAATCTTATATCTGTTCATGTATGGTGTCACTTCAGAGGCACCGTTTTACATTGAAGCTGTCTCTAAAGGGCATGATTGCTTGTATCGCAAAGTTTGCGAACGATTAGTCCCCAAATGCATGGGGGTAGTTCAACAAAGGATATGCTATTTAGACAAGAATCGATTTTAAATTTGTTGCTTAATATCTAATGCTATCACGACTGCCGCTACTCATTGTGACCTTAGCTACTATAAAATTATTTCTTTCTGCACCTTCGGGTAGCACAAATAAAAAGGCGGTACATAGAAAGTGGCCCGACGCCATCAGGAACATTTGCCTTATGTTGCAAAATAAATGTCATTTACAAAAAACACAGAAGGACCCTGTTACTGCTAGTCGCTCATTCACATATATATATATATATATAGCAAATGGAAAAATAACAAAGCTCTGTTTCACATAGAAATGTATAACTGTTCGATTCCGCACAGCGCCGTCAATTTCAACCCTGATGCGTGGTGTTTGTTTTGTTTATTGCCTAAAAAAACTCACTAGGTTTGTTTTAACGTTTAGTACAAGCTAACACATTGAACATCTTTCTAAAAGGACAGCTGTCACTGTACCCGTACTAATGATATTATAACCTTGGACGTAAAGTGAATCTGTGTCCTGACCTGGTGGGTCTGTGTAAATTAGTACGCAGTTGCCGACATCAAATGACTTCAAATTGCTTCAAAGAATTTCAGTATCTGCATGATATTTAACCTTCCTGGCTCCTGATTACGGAGACCGCCTAAACGAATAAAAAGATACGGGCCGTCGTTAATCTTTCTGCACGATCGTGTAATCCTCTGTAGCACAAATTTCAGTCGGTTGTCATTAATGTTTATATTAATCCATTCTAACGATAGCAACAGTTTTGCGATAAACTCTGTCAACAGTAGGCCAAAAAGCGGGTTTTGCCGTTCCACCCGATATAACAGTCCGCGTGCTTGAAAACAGGCGTCCATCATCAGTTGATCGTCGAACCTGTGAATCTGCTGAGACTGATGTTGACTTTGTTGTGGAAGTTGGTGCTGGTGCTGCACGACGTCGTCCTGTCGCTGGGTCTCCCCAGTGCAGCCCATTGTAATGTGGTGGATGGCGTCAAGACAGCAATCGAGAAGGTCGACCACAGTTGATAGTTTGCCATTTCTGTACACTCCCAATTTGGTGAGGTTGTCGTCAAGACGATTGATATTCTCGTTTGTTAACTTGTTTGTTCGTATCATCAATTGCATTGCGTACACGCAAAGTTTTTCTGTGTACGGCCGAGCTAGTAGAGCGGACAAGAGAAGCAAGCCACGGCCGAAACTACGTTCGATTGCCATCAGTGCCTGAAGCAGAGCGTCCGTCTCTTCCATCTGTTCCGGCTCGTCGACGTTTCGAAATTCATCTACGCCCTCTAGCATGCCGACTTCCGTAGAAGTTGGGTATTCGGGTATTTGCTTACCCCAAAATGATCGGATGGCCATTTTCCATAAAAGTCTACCCTGCTCGATTTTTTCGCCTATAACGTTAGCGGCCCCAAGTATGATGAATATTCGTGACTTTTCTCCGAGCGTCGCATTAACCGTGTCTAGCAGAGCCGGTATAACGGGTTCCTGATCGCAGAGTGCCACTAGGAAAAGACCGGCAACTCGTTCGTTTTGTACGCCTTCGACTAATGGTGCGTACTGATGAATGATCGAGATCATCTCACTGCACGATGTCATCGTTTCAAGATAGTTCTCAAATGGACAAGCTAACATGGATAAGGCCAAAGCACCTACGTGCGGTTCGTTTTTCTCGCACGCCAACCAGAACACATCTTTAACAACGTCCTGAGGCGTTCTTTGTAGCATTTGTCCATAAATATCCTTAGATTCGCCTGGATAACAAGCGAAAAGAGCTTCATATAACTGCAAGGTTGGTACTGTTCCCCAATGAAGAAACCGCATTGCGATCTCTTCCTTGGCCGCTTTGACAGCTTCAAACAGCGGTATTTCATATACGTAATTGAATTCAGCTGTGTTCATAAGAAGTTTCCGTACCTCTGGATCCAGAGCTTCAACTTCCAATATAATCTCATCTGGAACCGTGCTGAACTTGGCGCTACGCCCGATCCGCATCAATCGGTTGTGCAGACCAGCGATGCCGTGTTTTCGAAGAAAGTCCATTGTCCTCAACGTAGTATCAGTCAGCACTACATTTAAGAAAGATCACTTTGCTTCTACTCTGAGCTATGTTGCTATAACAAATTTTCAATCGGCAAAACAAATATTTCGGTGTAAGCTCATTCACTGTTAACGGAATGGCAGCAGGGGAGGCTACTCCATCGCATGATTCGACATGCTGTGGCTGGTGATGTGTGCGCGACGTTATTCGACGTTCGATAAAAGCAACCTAACTTTTCACCAACACCTGGCCGAGGCGCGTGTTGTATGTAACTACAGCCGCATCATAGTAGACAAAAAAAACGTATAAGTCTTCAATCTCTGGCATGTTTAGCCTTTCAGGCCCCGAGGTGTCACGTAGCAACTGATTACCGTCGCGAACGAACTAAAATTGCACGAAGTGTCTTCAACTGTTCGATTTATATACGTCTATTGATCGTTTCTATTCGTCTTCGTAAATCGTTATTTGTTACGTCAGGTATATGTCGCTATCGTCGTGCCACTGAATGCTCTCTGGGTTATCTGTATTGAATGTTAATGTGAATGCGTCTATGGTAACTTATCTTTGTTTATATGCATGTATGCTACACATGCGCAAAGGATAAAATCGATTTTACAAAGGACTTCTCAAAATAGGACCTATCACTTGAAATATATGTGCTAGAAATTGTATGATTCTAAGGTTAGACTGCTCATATCGTTTAATATGAATATTATTTCCTTTTGTGCATGGCCCACAAAGCATAAACCAAACCAATGTTCCGTTGAAGATGCCGATAATGGATAAATTGAAAGCAGCCGATTGGCTGCAATACACAACACTACGGTTCGATACAGGTTCTTCTATTCAAAGTATTTACGAACGGAAAATATCACTCCAAACGTAATCAAGCGTATGCAAACCACTTGAGATCTATCTCTAGTACACCACGCAGGATAGCGTGACATTCGGAACATGTCAGAAATTAGCGCGGTCGGCAACTTAGAGGTTACAAAGACAGAAATAAAGCGGTATAATACCTTAATAATTAAATCAATGCTGCTACCTGAACCTGGGTGTCGATGCCTGTTCCTCGAACACGGCTTTTTGAGAATATCTTCATAGCTGTTTTTAATGTAGCAGAGGTCCCTCGTTGTCTAACGAATCTTTCCGTTAATTCCCGAGAACTTAGTAATTCGTCTAAAGCAAAGCAAACTTACGCAAATATGTAGCTTTTTCAGCGTTTTTTTTTTTTTTTTTTTTTCAATTTTAGAATTTGTCCTCGCTGTTTGCGTTTGCTTTTTCGTCGTCTCTGCTTCTTTACAAGACGAGTTGTTTGTAGTTTTGGAAATCACCGCCTTCCACTAACGGCCTGAATCCGTAGTGCTTCCTGCCTGGTTCGTCCCCATCACCGTTAAGACGCTTAAAATTATCACTGTGACAATTAGGAAAATCGTCGTCAGAATAAATCATCATTTTCGTGACATATGAAAGATTGCGCATTGTCAATTGGCACCTGGAACTCGGCAAAAACATAGAATAGCTCGTATAGTGATGTTGAGCCATACACGCAGTAGCGTAGTATCTAATTCCAATTTTCGGCATGTTATAATCAAATAAGCATTAATTATAAACGATAGAAAGAAATCACTTTTGGAGAAACAATCGTATGGTTTTTTTCTTAACGGCTATTTAAAATAATTTGATGAATCCATGATCAGCTGTTAATTACAAAACAATGCGACCGACTACAGCGGGCTCTAGTTTTTACGTTTTGTGTTGTTAAGTGCTATCGGTACGTGAACTACGCTCATAACAGAGACCTGAATTTTTTTAAAGGCTTAAATTTTTATTCAGTATCAAAAGACATGGTTAACTCTAAATGGTGGTTTATAGGTTCATTCGGTCGAATAAGCGCAAGGCGTTAATACGAAAAAATACTTCTTAAAATTCCGCTAAAACCCGCTTTTTTCGCGTATGGTCCAAAACCTGCTAGCAAAATACAAAAAGAAGTCGTCTGTAGCTGTCGTGTCAAGTATCTCACAGACGTATCTGGCCCTTTATGTCAGCTCCACCTCTGGCCACATCAGAGAGGTTGTCGAAGGTGGGCAAATCTACCTTCGTGTAGCCATCGCATGCAGATCCTTCGAGAAAAAAATTAACGCTTCAAGTCATAGGTTTATTCGGTTTGTACAGCCAATAAAATGATAAAAATCGCTACTTAAATATGCCGATAAAATATAATAAAGCATTCTTCAAAAGGAAAGTCATGAAGAAGGAGAAGAAAAATATTTCTTAAAAATTTAAAAACAACATACACTTGCTTTTCACTGCCTTATTCGAATCTTCTCAAAATTAAAGATCCACCTCGACGTTAGTTGAATGTAGATGTTGGTCAGAACTATTAGTCACTGTTTCTCCTCCTACGTTTTCCGCTTTGTAGGCGCTAATACTGCCATCTTGCAGCACCGCATGATGATTAAGAACTAGCTTTTCACTTTTCATTTTACCTCTGCCTACAGTTTATTTCGTATGATAAGTTACCAATCCCAGATGTGTTCCCGACTAACATACGAGGAACACAATTTTAATATTACTATTACAATGTCATCCATCTAATGAAACTGCCGTTAAATTGTCTAGGTTAGGTTAGGTAGTAAATATTAATAGGTATAGATCTAGACCTTTGCTAGTGGTATAGTAATTTCAGATCGATTTCTGATTTACTAATTGCACCTACTGTGCAGAATACTGAAAGCACGTATCTGCAGAGGAATCTTCTTCTGACAGCTTTTGATGCAACTCTGAATAAAATGGCACTTACTAATAAAGAATAATTAAACGAAAACTGCATTAGTAAGTATTGTGTAGCAGACAGAATCGATCACTAACGTAGGTTCTTCGTAGCTCAATCGGAAGTTTTTTCAGTACGTAGAAGGTACCACTTTGTCGTCTGATAGTTCTGTTTGAAACTTTTGGAAGCCTTTTAAATAAATGAAAAGAAAATTAGATAAACATACTCTTTCCAAGACAATTAAAATTGGGAAGATCATATAACGTCTATTCTACTAGTCATTTTCAGCCGTATTAGGAATCAAGATTTAGTGGATATATTTATAATATAATAACCGTATTGAAACTGGTAACACAACAGTGTCTTTATTATCATGAGGCGACCTACGATATCCTCTTATATATATATATATATATATATATATCTTACACTGAATTATGTCTAACACTAGCACTATATGTACAAGCATATACTATAACGATATTCGACAGGATACCTCTGTTCTGTCAGTTATCAAAATCAGTTAGTATTTTTCGATCAGCGATTTAATCACTGGCGGGTAGACTTGTGCTTCAAGAAATTGATTTAACATATTCAAAAGCCTCAAGTCCAATGTTTTCTTCACTTATTGACAATGGAGCCTTGCCGAGTGCTCTTCGGCGAACACATTTTTGTCCCGTGGCTACTATCGTCACTGCTAGAACTATTAGTATTTTGCCGGAAGGAGCGGTACACTATCGAGCGAAGAATCTCAACTTCATCGCGAAGTTTTGTAACGTGAAGCTCGTGAAGCTTATGCTCTGATGCCAACAGGGCTCGAAGATTGCGGTTCTCCTGAAATCAAGCGGATATATCTTATGTTATTTGCTGATTTCTGCATTAGATTTGGTGTTAATTAGGTGTTCAGAACAACTTTCCAATGCTCATGCAGATATGTGCGTAGGACTCTTACTCAGCTATAATTTAAATGGCTACTAAATCGCTATATGAAATAATAAATATGTGCCGTTCGTATTGGGCATGTAATCCACATTGTTAGATAAGAAATAACGCCACAGATCAATTATAAGGTGTTATTATTTTTGAACTGAAAGAAGAAAATCACTAACATTAGCATGTAATATGCGATTTTTTTGAACACCCACAGGGTGACGCAACTTACGGCGAAAGCTTTTTCCAACTGGGCACGAGTGGTGACTATGAGCTCCTCGAGCTTCTCGACACGATCGCGAAGTTCAGCATCCTCATTGTTAATTCTTTGAGCAATAACATCTGGCAAGCACGATACACCATCAGGAACTTTGATGCATTCGCGTTCCAGTCTGTTCCGGGTTTCCATACGCATACATTCAAAACATAGTGACGTTCAATGAATGTAAAAACATCTAACCGCCGCAAAATAACCTATCAGGGTTTTAGTAACTACAGTTTAAAGTCCCGCGTTACTACTATGGCGATCATCACTCTAGTTTGTTTAAACAGTTTAAACCAGCTCATTAAACACGCACTTTTTCTGTTTCCTTACCTCTGGGACGATAAAGAGGTCTACAGAATTATTCATACCTCTAGCGATGGCCGTGTCACCGAACCGTACCGAATACATCTGGTCTACCTAAATAAGTACGTCCAGTTTCTACGTCCCGTGCTACTGCCGTCGAACATTTGTTCACACGGCTGGCTATTCCCAGTATGAAACAAAATGTGCCTATCCCACTTTCGACCCTGGACCACCTAAAGCTTCCTTGAGCTTAGTAGACAAACACGTTTTTACTGAGGGCTATTGCTCTAGAGCACTTACGCAAGCCGAGCTTTTTCAAGTTGTTCTAGTGTCTCGTCAGACATATTGTACGTCCGGGGCGGAGAGCCGTTGTTAAGACCGTTTGTGAGTTGTTTAAAAGATGTCTCGGCTAAACTCGAAGCAGGACTTTCCACTGACGATCTGCGCAATGCTGTAGGGACCTCTCCTCGCCTGGAAGTGACGCCTGGCCGGGATCCCGCTGGAGGCGACGAGCCATTTTCTTCGTTTTGAGTTTGATCACACACCGGAGCTGCTGTTGAACGCTGACAGACGATCACGGCATCCTGTCGTAGACTTTCATGGTGACCTGCCACGTGAGTAAATTGTGGCAGGTTTATTTTATGCGCGAAGAAATATAAGAAAATATTTCTAACCAAACTCGGTGCCCTACAAAAATAATTAATTAGTGGAAAGTACGTGGTTTGATGCGGGGGTAATTCATTCATCAAAAAAAAAGTTCAGTTATCGTCCGTATATAAATTTAGTGGACGCACAAATAGTTATATGAAACAGGCAAAATTTATTTCTTTTGGCTAATTGACCTGTGTGAGGTTGTAACTGTGGAACCTGTTTTAGTCGGTTGATTACTATCGTTCAACGTCTATGTTTGACGCGCTCAATTAAATTTATGGGGAAGAGGAAAAAGTATTGAGTTTTGAATTCTAGGCGTTGGTGTTTTAGGTGAAGGGCAGGAGAAAAGGACAGCCCTATTCGTGCCGTTATGCGGTGAAATTTCTTGTAGCTGTCGGATAGTCTAAGTATTCTCATCGTACTGGTGAATCCCATATGCTATATACGGCGTGCGGTTATTATAGACGACAGATTATTGTCGTTGTAAGAATTACATTTACCGAACACAATGAAAGAAGCGGAGAGGTAATTAGGTGTGTGGTAAATCTTTACCACAGGAAAAAATATTCCAAAAGGTTTCCCATTTGCAACAGTCAGTGACTTTCGTAAACAAATCGTGCTATAAAGATTCAATGATAGTGACCGTATGAGCTACAAAATTTTAGCTAAATTGACTTCTTCTAATGATCAGCATCGAACATATCACACTAGAGATTATATTGGCGTCAACACGGCCATACCTTGCTGGAAAACGCTCCTAGCTTCCTTTCGTACTGCAGTTGTAGGCACATTCGCCAACTGACGGTAGCGCATCTGCGAGGCTGGAATAACCAGCCTTTTCTCCACGTCCTGCATCTTTTGTGATTCCCTCTCAAAACTACGTGTCGACAACGGGCAAGACTCTTCGTGCAGTGACTGATCCTGCCTGCGCAGTACTGCCTTACAGCCTGATCGGTTACAAACAAATCAGATGAAGCTTAACGATTAGGAGAAAACCCTACAGATGAGTATCCGTCCACAGACGCGATGTTATTATCAATAGATGAAGACGCTCCGACACCGCACCGAGGAAAAACCACGTTACAATTGCAGCCACTATACGTGGACTATCATGCTATACATAGTGTCATTTAACGTAGCACTATTTCGGTTACGTAGAAACCTATCATTCATCTATATACCACTCATATACCTCTGTAACCTATCTGCGCCTAGCAACATTTTTATAGCCATTCTACATGACAAAAATCAATCAGCTGTCGTTATTTTTACAAACAATTTCAGCTTACTACACGTTAGGAGCACAATCATTATTAGTGCTTAATCAAACGGAATAGAAACGAATGAACCTTGACTTAGATACCTATCGTGTCGAAAGTTTCGGGTAAACGCCTACTAACACGCTTACCTTATAGTAAGATTTATTCAGATATAAACAACACCGATGCCGTGGAATACACACTATTGATACTCATGATTATTCCACTCTTGCATTTAGTACTACACCAATTGGGGCCATTTCATTACGCGTTTGGCATCGGTTAACCATAGGTTACACCCTAGTGACCCTATGTATTTAAGCATTGGCATACTTTCGTTGATAGACTACAAAAATTGGTTCGCAAATGAAAACCGTTTTAAAATTATACTGCTTTTTTATAATTAAAAAAAACTCACTGCAATGGAACAGCACTTCGTGCCCATCTCCGAAACTCAGATTACCTTCTAAATAAATTCCAAACTATCAGATTATTTTAGATAGCCACAAAAAAAAAACATTCATTTTATAAAATATATCAAACCGATGTCTCGCTTACCTAGGAAAACACAAATCTGCAACTAAACATCTGACATTTAAAGGTGCCTTTGTTGCCGTCATTATGGACTACACTAATATGGCTACGACAAGCTGTCTGACATCCGGTCGATCCGATCGTATGCATCACATCACAGTCATCTTGCTTTAGTTTCAGATATTACTCGACTGCTCGCAATGGTAATTGTATCTGGTTTGTAAGGTTGAGTCTGCCGTTACCCCATCAAATTTCGTAGCTGTCTCATATTTGTAAATTTTGACGAAACAACAATGCAGACGAAATAAGATGTTCGCTAACTATATGCTGATTGAGACATGTATAGATATATGTACTGGGTAACCTGGCAACAGGAAGCTACTAGGATTTAAGAGCGGAGAACCTTCTTATAGGTAAAGCACCGCTGAACTTACTGCTTATTAAGAGCACAAGCTAATTCACTGTTTTACAATTGAATACTGAACCAGTTAATGGTCGATCATGGGCTATGCGGTAGATTCAATGTTTACGCAGCCTCTTGAGGCACTAACACGTAAGCTGAGTATTTCACTTCATACGGTCAAAAGGCGACCTCATTTAATATGGAAAAATGTGAAGTTTGTACTAAATAAACTAGAGCTTACATTAGGTTATCTAAAGGCACTCATGTCATCGGTCCTATTCGGTTTATCACAGTGCGTTTCGTGTAAGAATTTGCTAAGGCCTGAAGCAATATGTTAGAAGTCGTATATAGAAAGACATAATAAAAAAAAGCAGAGTGGACTCAGTGGAAATACGATTCAACGAGCATCTTCGCTAGTTCACAGTATTTGTTTTATATATGTTATATAAAATACAGACGGAATTCGCACAAAATGATGAACCACTTGTACCTTTTGGACAAAATACGGGTCTGAATGGGCAGTTCACTGTGTGATCCTTTACCAACGAGGTGACTAACTTAGATCCTTTGGTCCAGGCATCCAATTGCAGCTGACAGCCATCACCTCCACACCTACGAAGCCGTAAGCAAAGCGCGAAAAGAACTGATTTAAATGAATTCCCGCATGTCCATTTGCACAGACATAAAATATTAGACATAAGAAAGGCGTTAAATTCTACGGAGCGAAATCGGCAGGGCCTTGGCACTCAAACGTATGAAACCTACGGCATATAGAACCTAACAGGTTTAAACGAAGCTGATTCATAAAGACACGGTAATCCAGCCCTTTCTAGTTATCCAGCTCTGTGACAGAGGCCTGTAGTCGCGCAACCGTACTACGAGGGTGATTATGAACTTTTTGTTTACTTAATTCTAGCTTAGAACCTACTGAGTTGGCAAACAATGGAATATACCCGTCAACGAAAAACAGAAAGCCTTGGCAGCAGCAGCACCAGCGGCGATAGAAATGACACACTTGAATCGATCATTAGAAATGGTTATCCTTAGAAACCCAGACTATTTTTCTGGGATGGATTCGTTACAACAGAATCTAAGCCGAAAGATAGAGAAGGTCCTGTTGAACGCTTCCGACGAAACTAGCTGGTTACTAAACGAATGTTTATGTTTAGGATTTTTTTTGCTTTCAGCCCCTTCAATATATGTGGCAGTGCCTAAGCCACAGTTAAGGATAAGGCTAGTCAAGCGCCAGACGCTTTTGGTGGGGTTCGCCGTAGACGGCGTAGCTATAATAGACATCACAATGGGTATCGAATACAGGGGCAGACAAGCTGCGTTACGGTAGCAATGACAGCGTAATAGTAGATAACGGTACAAACAACAAAGCATCCCATAAAAAGCAGTGCTTATACATTACTGTATAATACCTATGGCCTGGCCCTACGGGGAGTAAACCATCGCTTCGAACTTATTCACAGCAAACATGTGAATTTCCTACCTCAAAGTTATTCTCCGGTCTCTGGCAAATGAGGGATCGATAAGATTCCCACACAGACACTGAGCGCAGCAAAGACACTCGTCAACAGCGCTCGTATCGACTGCATGTGACACAATCCATAGGCTATCCTTGACCTGCCAACAATTGAAGCACGTAAAGATGTGATGAGGATCATCTATCCCCACTCCTGCAGCGCCCGCTGTCATTACCGGTGAGGTACCTGCGTTGACATGCCGATTTCCAAACATTAAACAGTATAGTGCTTATTTTAGTTAGATTAATGGTTTTCTCACTTTATTGCTAATTGAAAAACGACAGATTAGGATTATCGCATGGTATACGCTCTCGGTAAATAAAGCGTATCGCAAGCAGCCATCACAAGATGCCCTACTCTTCCAGTGGTTCTAGAAGGCAAGTACTAAGATAGGTAGATGATTGTGGCCGCTATGAAAAAGCTTACCATGAAAATTTTGACATTATAATTTCTTTGTGCATAGATTAAATGCGCTTCCCGTCTCGTCAATGCTCTCTAACTTAAAGCCTTAAAGTGCGATTACCTCAAAGTGGTCCATTCGACACTAAACCATGCCTAACCTAAACAAGCATTGGTTACTTGATTTAATTACTTTTCACTTTTTTAGCGTGTGCGCCTCATAGGCAAATGGTAAAATGTGCCCGAGAAAATCAGTGGAATCCCAAGGTTTGTCTTTGCCCCAGCAGAACAATTTTGATCTAATCATGATCATACTGTCCTTATGCCACTTTTAGACCAGCTCAATTTGCAGTATTTGACGAATCCTGTGATAACAAGTTGTAGTTCCGACCACTATACAGCTTTAAATCTTTTATTAAATCAGATCGAGCGACAATCCCGCCTATAAAAATGGCTAACTTGCTCGTTCCATTTAGTGCGTACTTTCTTCCCTTTGACTGACTATGACAGTAAACAGAATTCGGGGTACCCTTAATTTCCGTTTGAGTAGTGTATGTCTTACAAAATTAGAAATATATGTCATACGGGCAATTATCAATTCTACGGTCGTAATGGCACGGCATACAATACAGCCGGACCCAATTGTGTGCCATGAAAAACTTAGATATTGAAGAAGCATAACTTCGTTTTAGAACTGCTCTACTAATAACATACTCGAGCTTATTTTGTTGCCATTAAAGCAATTAATGATAAGAAATTAATTCCTGGAAGCCTAACGGGCACAACGGATTCTGTGTATTTTTTCTGTGCCCCATTCGCTGCCTACGAATAATAGGTAACGAAATATTGGAAGATAGTGCCCAATGCACACCAGTGCTTTAATTGGGTGCTAAAATAGGATTTGCTGCTGCTTACTGTTTATTTTCGTCCGACGTTTAGGTAAATATGGTAATGTTTTTAATTTTTCCCTGCGCCGACGAGGAAAGCATATTGACCATTTACACGGCTAGTTTAACCAGTTTGAGTAGGGATTAAGCACTACGTTTGTCAACATTGCGTTTAAAAGTGTTTTTTTTATCGTAGCACATATACATTAGGTTTCACCCAGTCTATTACTAAAACAACATGAACAGCACTCTCTTTACACGTTCTTATTTTACAGATTAAAAACAAATAAATATGCTCAAAATAATTGTATTTTATTATTGTGCTATGTTACCAATATTTGCACTTATGATTAAGCTTTGATCTCTAATTTTTGCTGCAAATTGGCTACGAGACAGGCATCTTTAGGACAACCCGTAGTGGTCAATAGGCCCTTGACCTAACGAAAAATTAATATCATTTATATATTGATTTCTACCTACACTTGTCATACTGCTAATTACTTGTCTTCATCAAAAAGAATGGCTATCTCAAGATGAGGTTTCCCTGTAACCAAGACCCCCTGACGGCTCCAATTTAGTTGTCGTTTCTGCATAAAGTACACATACAATATGTAGATTTATAACAAGAATGGGTAACGCTCAAGTGCGCCTCGTCTAATTAGAAGAAGGCTTAGAGAAAGGCACTGAAAGACACTATAATAAGAAGTGACTGGCTTATAGGTTTACAATACTCAATGATGCCATCATTATTATTATTATTAATGATTAGTGCTATTTAGCAGCACGTAGATTATTACTTGGACCTGGTTGGCTTACCCGTCAATTGCTAAATTGTTAGATCTTTGCTAGAATTTGCTAATACGAGGATCATTTTGTTGAATAAAGAGATAAACTTTTTCTTTCTCTAAACAGAGAACAAGTATATTGTGCATTTTAATTGTAAAAGCGGTAATTATTATAGGAATCTATAGCCGTGAGAGAACTCGGTCGTTCACGATCCTGGCCACTAACTTGGAATAAAGAGGTCAGTGTTGTCGATATGGGAAGAATAGATTAGGAAATTAAGATATCCCGATCACGCTAGTTAACCGTCTGCTATTTTTATAAAGAGATATGAATAATCTTCATGTACTGCTATATTTTTGATGATATGGTTAGTGGCGTTGCACGATCGTGCTAAAGGTCGGAGCAGTTTGCACGAGCAGATATGTTGTTAGATTGATGTGATACATTTAGCGGGTTAACTTCGAGGTTTATAATAAGTGAAAATTGTTTGTGCCCTTTTCAGGCATGTTCGATTAACGGGAATATTTATTAAATCAGCATACAGTCAGGCTGATTTAATAATAATAGGGTAAACCCAGTCTTCACTACCGTTGGATACATCTTTCATTCATATAATTGCGGATGTTCTAACCAGTGTTCGATTGTGAAGGTATGTTATTGTTGTACCAGTTACTTTATGCTTAGAAAAAAAAACAAAATGAAATTACCGGATCCCAGTGCCTTAGCAACAGGGACATACCCACAACCCGGTTGTCATGTCATCTAAAATTGATACAAAATGGTAAATGCAAAAACAATACCACTAGAGTAAGGCATCGCTATGCGCAAGATAACTGCTGTTGTGATCGAAACATTAGATCCCTGCAACGAGCCGGACAATGCTATTGAGAAATCAGCAAAGATCTTCTATTGTTTGATTTCTACGAAGCATTTCATTATACATTGAACATAAAAGGATTGTCATTTTGAGGATTTTACCCGTTACGAGCATGGGTTCAACACAATAGACCCCAAGAGCCGGTGATCGTGAAGTGAAAGATAATAGCCGATTGTTCACAGAACGTGCTTATTCAGCTTGCTAGCAACAAAAAGTCACGAATTGCTCACGATCTTCGATAAAACGGCAAATCTGCAATTCTCTTAAGAAATTTTATTGGCACAATTATTCGAAATGTCCAAAATTCAAGATACCATGCGTTATTTTTATGTATACTTTACGAATCCTTAAAACATTTATTTGCCTAAATTTCACCCCATTAAAAATCTTTCCATATGCACTTTTGGGAGTATTCGAAGTGCCTTGACCTAAAATAAAACCTCAACTGATCTCAGCGATATATGGGCGAGGAAACCGCCCCTCTTTATAACAGGGGCCTAAGACGACATTTGGTTCTCGGTAACAAAACATCGCTATTGCAGGCAATTTCACTGCTGCACCTGTTTTAGAGATTATAACTGTATTATGTTTGATAAAAAAACATGATTCATTTTTAAGGTTAGCGACGACGGCTCCTGCTAACATTTTTTAAGGTAACCGAACTAGTGTGAATACATAGGTAGCATGCTCTTCGCAAGATACCCTACGGTGCCTATCAAAGCGCCTTCCAGTCGTAAAGATGTTAGAATTACTAAATGGGATCAACCATTTTCCATAGGATATAGTGGATCTAAACCTCTGGATTCCCTTGAACCCAAGGTGTCCCATGTAGCACTTCCGACAAGGACAAATATTTTCATCCCCTCTCGATGAATTTGTTCCGTAGTCGTAGTTTAGGTCGCTACTGATTCATGCCAATCAGAATGAGAACTTCGGAAAAACTTCACAAAAAAATCACTCTGTCGCGTTCTTCGCGAAATACACCCTGTCTACTGTACTGTAGACATATTCGATGCTCGATAACTTTAACCATTTTTCGTGCTCCATATGAGGATCGAGGACATTTGATTCGCAGTACACTATCTTCTGGAGTAGCTGGGCAAGCCGACATAAACCACGATATGGAGAAATAACTGTACGTGATGGCGAAAGCAACGCGAAAAAACAAACCCAATGGTCTGTTAAGTGTCCACGTGCACCGACATAGATATTCTTATCTACATTTATAATGCTAATTTAACCAATGGCCATATGTAGACTACTGTTATTTGTAATAATGGCTAGCGCGGTTTCAATGACAAAAATCACTCTGAAGTCGCCCCAGGCGGAATTCTGCGCGACGTTCAGTATATTCAAGAACGGACCGCATTTAATAGTTCTCCTATACTATGGTAATAGTACGACTCAAATTCTAATTCATTTTTTAGATGGGTACTTAAGCCATACATCACATTGATAGTTATTCCACGATGCAGAGCTATTTCAGTGTCGGATAATATATTACAGTGGAAGATTCTCATGTCCGGCTTCTCAGCTATTACTCAACGCTTTGGACGGCGGCTGGTCTCTTCTACAAGTAAACAAAACGTGGCTAGATTCAATTTCAAACGTAAACTACCTCACGCGTTCGTAAGTTCACTGGGTTAACACGTCCCCACTTCATTATTACGAAGACAAGCAATAGTTACAAGCAACGATTAGATTTAGATATAGAGAACTTTGACAGTGTATACGACCCTTACCGTATGAACTTCCGTTGATTAATGTCGCGTCATTTAGAATATTCATAAACGTCCTGACTCGTGGTTTGCGGTTAACGCTGAAGCCAGCACAATCCACGCACATAGTACCCAGCAGTGTGATACAACTTTCCACCTGAACCTTTTTTTTCGAGCAGATATCCTTCCTGTTTGTCTTTTCATTTAGTGTCACTGATCGTAACAGCGCAGACTTTTATCACACTTAAGTACTTATTTTTTTTTATCACACTTAGTACTCGGAGAATATTAATGGTAAAGAAACTGTTGCGCGATGCGTAACTATCGTCCTGTCCCAAGCGATAAGCCGTGTCGTCAATGAGATCTGTTCCTCCAAGAATTGTTTGGCCAACATCTCCTCCGGTGTTTACCTCGTCGTTCCGAGTCGAGTGCTGGCAACGCTTCAGTAGTTAGTTGTCCACTCAGTCGCTATGAGAGGCTGTTTATCTACTAGGGCTTGAAAATTGTTTACACGTGTAGCCTCCTCCGTCTGATTCTCGTAAGTTAATTTCTATGGATCGTGTTTTGTCTATGAACATGTCGGAAAGTGTCCGTATGTTTGGATGCTGGCGCGCATCACGATGTGTTTGCCAGCGGCCACTGAACCAATACTCCTTCCATAGTAGCGAGCTGGCAAGGTTTTTCAAGGCTTCGCCTGCTCTACTAGGTAACAACCCTGCTACATCGATAGGTCTGTCCCGAATACGTCACACCAAACTTTATGCACATTCACCATTTCAGGCCGAGCATCCGAAGACTGCTGCTATCGACGATAATGACGATGGGATTCGCGGACTGCGGCTAGTATGATGAAGGAACAGCAGACCTGCTAAGTGTAGAATACACTAAACGTTGACTGAAAAGTGATAAACCCGAGTTATTACTAGATACGATTAAGCCCAGCAGTCGAAAATTGATGCTTTTTTTGCGCGTATTTGAAAGAACATCAGTCAACGGCAGACGATGACAGCTGTGATCCATAAGAGAGCTGACGCGCCCTCTTATCGTAGCGTTTCTTGCTTACCCTACTGATAGTGTGAGAGCAACACTCGTACGGCCTTCTTAAGAGAAATCGTCCCATAGACAATCGCTTATCAATCTGCCGTGCTGTTGAATCTCGCCAACGATTTGCAATGTGGCTTCACCTGTACATATATACTTTTCTCGGTGAAAGGTATGGTTACGTACACAGTGCTACAGGACACCAAAGAGATCAATTTGCCCAGCAACGGCTGTATGATTGCTCAGACTAGCCACTTAGACCGTGTAACTCGTCAACTTCGCCGGCTTCTGGGCCAAGGATTTCTTTTACTATCACCATTACTGCTCTGTTCGTTGGCAGTCAAAGCAAAATACGCCTCAAGGGGTGACCGGTCTTCGGTCCGACCGTTTTATCAGTTCTGTGTACTGTCGTCTGACCTATTACCGCCATGAAACGATAGTGATTTATCAATGGAAACGGTGGACGGTCCATGTCTCGACTCGAGTAAGAACGAGAGGCCATCAATAGATTTCTCATGTCTCACTGCTAGGCGGACGGGAAGTCGATTTCAATCTATTTGCACAAATGAAACCGTAAAGTGGCAACTCCACGATAGTGGACCACCATAGTGACATTATAACTATCACATTTGCTCAAGCTGTTGAGCAGAATGATGTGTTAAGCCTGTA
Source organism: Varroa jacobsoni (assembly GCF_002532875.2). Lineage (NCBI taxonomy): Eukaryota > Metazoa > Arthropoda > Arachnida > Mesostigmata > Varroidae > Varroa > Varroa jacobsoni. The sequence goes on from NW_019213604.1 coordinate 155,742, forward strand.
GTGTAGGTAGGTAAAGGCCGCGCGGGCCCATTACGACGGCGGCTTCTTCGAGCACTTCGCGAGATGGCAATACTAAGCAGGTGAGCTTGACACAAAAGCATGTATGTTGCGTTGCGAAACTTGTTTTTCTAACGTCTGCTACTGATCATGAGTAACTTCCAGGTACCATAAACAAGATTAAAGGGCTTCAGCAAGACAGGCAGAGCAATAACTCAACTAATAAATGCCTCGACAGTCCGTTGCCGTAATCGCCACCGTTCAACCACAAGCTCGCCGGTGGAAACGGCTGATTCATCGTTATCAAAAGGAGAAAAGGTTCTGTGGAGAAATTGATAGACACGCATTGACCATGCGAATTTATCTGATGATAGATGATCACAGACTTAAAACTGAGAAAGTTATGTTCGGCTTAATTTTTGATTGCATTATCCTCCTTTAAATGAGCACATCTGTATCTAAAAAATATGTTTGGTTACAAAGTTAAACTCTGAAGTTCTTAGTTTCAGTCAAATTGTTGACATTAACTAATGTTACTTATCATGTTATGATGTACTGTGATAACGGCGACTGTGGGCATTTGTGTAAGTTATCGATATGAATAAGTGATACGATCAACAATGGTTATAGGGGCAGACTGGTTATAGAGGCAGACAGGAAATTACTGACAGTGAAACAGTGTAATCGTTTCATCTTTTTGCTTACATCCCTTTTTGTTCGGACTTGTGTTGGGCAAGAAAAGAAAAAGAAACTATCAATGATGTATTTTAATTATTCAATTTACCAATTGGTTTACCAATTAAACGCTGGTGTCTACGAAAGGTAACCAATGTAAAGTGGAGATGACTACCTCGGTATCAAAACCATAGCATTCACTGTGGAACTTCGATATTGGATTGGTTCGCTTTGTGTTTCCTGCTTAGCTAATTAGGATAAATCTATGGTAATTTCTATATGTGCAGACCCATTCGAATGTAAAGACACAACGGCAGATACCGGCATAGAGCTTCAAGTATGACATCGATCAGAATATTAGCAGAGCGTATAGGTTCTTCCTCATTGAAACGGCGCCATTTATTTTTTCCGCCACTCGTTGTCCACGGATGACATCACGAATCTTTAATCTTACTCATACAATCAGTTATTGAAATGTCAAAACACAGATGAAATGCAATATCGAATATAGGAGAACTCGGTCCAATGTCATGCGGGTCCGGGTTTTGCACACAGTCTTACGTATGAGGTGGGCAACAGCAGGACAACGTATCGTCAATGACGGACACTTCAGAAAGTTGCGTTTAGGATGTACGTCTTAGGCAGACATCACACGACTGGAATTATTATAATACATTACAATAATGTACTACGAAGACTATCAAATGATTCGTTAAAACTATCTGTTTACGAATGATGATAAAGGGACTATAAAAAACTTTTGTCCCTCTAAGTTTGCCGCTGACTTTGGTGCGATCTCAAGGATGCTTTTCACTTGAGACACGCTCGTTGATTGACAGCGAGTAGGTAACTCGTCGAGAACTAGACGAACCTGTTCGATTATATAGCCATTATAGCTTTCAAGTTGGGTGCACCGGACTCAATTTTGAAAAACTAGGAAAGGCGTTATTTTTCTACAGGCAATACTAAGAGACGGATCGTGAAAAGGAATCGGGACTTTATCACACCGTAGCCGCAATAAAATTCTCGATGCATCCATTAGGTACATTTGATATGATAGGCCCGTCAACTGCCGCAGATACTCGAGCCTTTTAAACATTTTTGACAGCCAAGCCTTCGCCCTGGAGAACGACATATAAAAACAACGCTTATTCGTGTCTTCAAACCCAGACTAAACATATTTATAAATTTTAGATTCATTCTTTACGCCCGAAAAAGACTAGTAAATTATAATCGGCTTTATAATTCGTCGAGCTAAGTGTCATCTATCGAAACCTGAGTTATACATGACCTTGTAGCCTTACATTTTAACGCTAATTATATATAGTTAAGGCTATTAAAATGATCGTAGTATCTAGCAAATATAATAGTTTACGTGATTGTGCCGTTTACTATCGAATCGATTCAGAATGCCTGTGAGCTAGAGATGCGACCTGTACGGCTAAAAGGATTAAAAAAATTGTTCTAAAAATGGCCAAAGTAATCTGCTAAAAATTTAAAGAAAAAATCGAAATGGAGAGTGTATCATTTAAGTAAAATTTGAAAAAAAAAAACAAGTGGATTTTAAAATCAAACTCTGTCGCCTATAAAAAGACAAGCTTCAACAGATTCGTTTTCATACGCATCGTACATTATTTATCTCAAGATTATTAAGCCATAACATTACCACAGCTAAAATCCATATCTGTAATATTCTTAGGCAGATTATTTATTAGTAAGCACTGTCGAATTTTTTCTGTATACTTAGAATATATGCTCATCTAATTCATATATATTAGATGAATTTAGTAGGGCCAATAATATGACTGACAGGTACTAGCTCACATAGCTGGATCTTACTGAATACGTGCGGCATGGACGAACAAACGATACGTTTTTTTTTTTTCTTATTTAATAGACTCTCTCCGCCAAACTTAAATTTGAGTACATCATCAGCAACATGAGAGTTTGTTTTTTTTTTTTTCTTTAATAACAACGCCACTTCTTCTAAAATTTTCGAACAACCAAACATTCGCGGCAATGAGTATTGAATGGCAATGAATAAAGAATGGCCTTCTGGTCATCAACTCGACCCCCCGCCTTTCGTCAACAACTGCCGGGCCTCAATGGCAATCAAAGCACTAACGTATTCCGTATGGCATATTACCGTTGGACGTATGCAGCGCGGACTAGTGCTTGTGTATCAAAAAGCCCTCGAATCATGTCGAAAAAGATCAAATGTGGCAACGATCTGGATAATTGGATGCCAAGACACTGGAACGTGTTCGATTGAACAGATTGTACAGTGCCGCAGTGCGGAAATCTCGTGCTAAGAGTGGATATAGTTACGAAAGCAATGGCGTTGGTAAGCGAACACAGAGCGACCGTTAAAAAACCAAAGTATTATTATTAGAATGACGGAGTGCGGCAAAACAAGGCCGTATTCTTAAAACTAAAGCTTTTAGTAAAAATGAGGATATGGAACGGAAAGTGCATACAAATATACGTGTAATAAATCGTTGCTTTAAAAATACAAACTCGTGTACATTTAATAGAGTAATATAAATTGACAGTGATATAAAATAAACAATTTTATCGAAAGTATCGCTATTTATGCACGTATCAAACATCGAGCCTTTTCTTTTCGAGCTGAAACTTCTCAGCACTATGCGCCAGTGTACGTGTATGACGTCGTATCAGCATTTCTCAAACGCTTCATACAGACCGCCAATTCTAGCATGATGAGCTAAAGGCTTTACTTAGTAATATGTTAAGGTTCAGAAAATTAAATTGTGGAAATAAAGCTTGTTTGGTAAACGCAGGATATCTTGATTTTAATGATACGCTGGTCGATAGCTGAACAGCGCTTCTGCAGCGTCATTGTAACTTGGTTAAAGCTTAGGCCACTAAGCGATTCCTGGTCCTGACGCAACGTGGTCGTTTATGGCGAAACGCTAATTCAATTTTGATATTCAGGTAGAGCTAGCGGCATCGCCCGCAAGCGTTATCGAGTATCGAGCCATCATCTTGCCTAGCAATATAGAAACGTATGATTCCCCTCAAGCGTATGACCTGACTGTGTGTGACGCAATGTAAGTTCTAATAGTTGCCATAACTTATCACAATCCTTTGTCGAACTATAACGTACATCATAGATGGTACAGCGCAGAGAGTTCGCATGTGCTTGCCGATTTATTTTAATTATTCTGGAGTTGTTCCAATATGGCTGGTATAGCCTTACGATCTAAAAAAACGGTTCACGCAATTTAATGTCTATTTCCTCAACAAAGCTCCTTTCCCGTACCTTTCATAGCCAGTTATTGAAGAGCAATTTATAGTTTGTTTTTGTTCATGTTCCTTTATCACGGTGATTCAAACCACAGTCATTAGCTGAAAATATGCGCTACTTCCAGATCTGAAATTGATGTACGACACTCGTAAACGTGACGCTCGTATGGAGAAGTTGGAAACCTAGAGCTGCTAGACTGTCAGTGCAACTAACAAGAACCATTTGCGACGTAGAACAAATGTGAGCTTATCAAAACTATGAAAGATCGCCTGCACCCCCCTCCCACGGATAACTGGACAAAAAGCAGCGGCTGTATGTATATTTTACAAAGTTAGTCAAAATATTTGCGGCAGCCTTTGTTACCAATCGTTTCTTAAGCTGTCGGATCTTTGCATTGATAACCCATACTCGGCCAGAGCATATCAACGATACATCCTTTTTGGAGACTATTCCACGTTTAGGTTATCTTCCGCATCTACTTTCTGGGAAAAAATTGATCCCATCCCCGCTCCTTGTGAGAAAAATAAATGATTTGCCTTAATGGTCTATCCCGGTAGGTTCATCCGATTCCTATTATTCAATAGAGACAATATCACATGGCGTACTAGATTGCTTAGATCTCCGAGTAAGCTTAGAAGCTTACTCATCTCTTACCTGCCATTTTAGCTGACGTGTCTCAACAAAGCGTGGCTGCATATGAACTCAGTATCATTGCGCTTCGTCATTAACTGAATGAAGTGTTCATTCATACACACGTAGGATTCATTGTATCAGGTAACTGTAATGAGACGTACCTCTCTGTGTCCACTAAAAGGATGATTCAGCATTTGTCGAAGTTAGCATAGGGGCGGTCGTCATTGTTCTACGTGAACCTCGATAATGGCGGGGAGAGTTGCCAAACTCTCCCCGCCATTATCGAGGCATCCAGCGCTAGCAGTAGCAGCATGACCTCGAATCTCAGCTAACGATGGACGATCGCTTGCATCGACACGGCCATTACGCAGTGTCACGCGACTAAACAGAGGACAAACGTTCGCAGTAGAGTGACGATATACCTGTGATGGCTCTCTTCAACCCGTTTGTGAAGTTGGTTCATCATGAACAGCTGTCCAGTCGCAAGCTGTTGGTCGTAGACTCGAAACGCGGAAGATGAACCTGGCTAATTGGCTTACCGTAAAGCATTGATGACAACAACCACGCTCCCCAGTATATATAGGTAAATAATTAAATAAGTCAATAGAGCAAGGCACAACCTGAAACAGATTTATAGCGATCACAAGAGAAACTATAGTAGCAACACAACTACGATTGTCGAGGTCTAAAATGACGCGTGTGAAGAATATTCAAAGCGATAACCCAAACACACAGGCACGGCTGTCACTTAAATTCATACGGAAAACACATTTGGTCGAGCTAAATGCGTGGAAAATGCACTTATAGAATAAATGTTGCAGGCAAATGTTCTTTATGGCTCTATTTTTTTTCGGCCATTTTACCATGGCCGAAATCGCTAATGCTCATTGGTAGGTCACGACGAGACGAGTTGTTACAGCATGCGCCTAGGTGACGGTGAAAACATGCGCACAAAAATAGTCATAACATGGTTCAGGGAGTAAGCCCTGTAAAGCTCCGACGGGGGAGACCCTCGTAGCCACGAGTGTTGTGTGACATTTGCGCGCGCATCAACTAAGAGACAGAAATTACACCTTCTGGACGAGGGCCACCACCCTTGTTGTGCTAATTAAAATTGTCATTATCTAGAATCTATGTAGGAGGATCGAAGAAAATGTTTAGAACAAGAGTCGGTAACGAAAAAAGCGCACAAGGCGAGAAAATTAATTAATAGGAAAGACGGTAGACCAACTTGGTGCCTCGACGTGACAGAAGAAGTGACTTGGCTTCAACTGACGGCTTTAATAATGCTCTAACAAGAATATAGGCCTACGAATCTCTCATCGTCGTGAACATAAGTGAACCCGCGTACTATCGGACACTATTTTTGAGTTTGGTTATTTGGATTGAGGATTTGAATATGATTATATATTTTAATATAAATATATGAACAAACGCGTGTTTTTGTGCCATGGCACGTCTCTTTTACGGGATCTTTGCTAGATTGGCACTGTCAGTAGTAAAATATAATAAATGTACATAGTGAGATATAAATGTAATTAATTTATTTGTTATCCCCGCTAATTATTGTTAATAAACAAAAACGTATTCCAAACGTTGCTGCATAGTTACGTTGCGCTACAAACCGAGATACAAACACGCTAAATATAATACGTCACTAGTAGTAAAGACTAATCGTATATCGGCATTAGGACCAATACGTATATTTCGTTTGCATCTCCTCTTTCAAGTTATAAATATTACGGTTTAATCAATGGCTAGTAAGTCTTCGTTGGTTTCACTTGAAGCTTGCCGTTAAGCTTTTTCACCCACCCAATATGCGCGCGCTCAAGTATAGAAGCATTCGCTAAAATCGATATGGCATTGCTTGCGTAAGAGGCGGAGAGGCCCATTTGTCCCTATATTGTTACCAATTCAAATAATTAGAGGTCATCTCCGTACTACTCGCTCGTTGTATGGACTGAAGTTCGTTGCAAAATTAGTAGTTAGCCTTACTTGCCGCTTTTGCTATTTACTTTTTGATATATTGCTCAAGGAGAGAAATATTCCGTCTCGAACCAAATTTGATCAACCAACAATTACCAAGTGATAAAAAAGACGCCGAACGTTAGCAGTCGTTGGTTAGTTAACTATAAATGTACCTAACAAAATATATATATGTTATTATAACGATGTTATACCGAGGATTTATGAATCGTCTACCGAAATTGTATTGAAGAAGTCAGCTTGTTCGATTTTTTCTAAAGTAGAAAAAATCGAACAAGCTGACTTTGTGGATATAAATAGTAGGATAACCTAGTTTCCATTGCTAATAAATTTTTCTTCAGGTCTACTCAAATCTCGCTTTTCTAGTTTATACTCTAATAACACATATTGAAATAGACACACTCTTCTAGACGAAATACCATCATCTGACTTACATCAGATCCTGTTATAGCTAACTCCGTTTTAAAGTGTTCACGTTGCACATTCGGCTGAGGTGTTCTCGGATTATCGAAAACGTTTACGACAAATTATATATAAATCAGAAAAAAAAAATAGGCGTAACCTCATTTCCATAGAGAACTCGTCTGATACACGTGATGTATGTAGGAAATGTTTGCCCATGAGAACGATCAGAAATCGATAGAGCTTTCTAAAATGAACGTTGCTTCTTGGTCTTGAGCCAGAGCACCACAGCAAGTCAATATGCCGGCGAGCTTAGTTGCAATGATAAATATAAAACACGACCAACATTGTCCTAGATGAACACGATGCAGTAACTGAAGGTACAGCGATTCCTATTTAAGGAATCACGTGTATACACAGAAAAAGGCGTATATATATTCTCACATAATAGCCTTTTGCAGAGGGGGAAAGCACAACAGTAGAGACATTGTCATAAACGTCGCCATTTTGAACATGTAGACATAGCGACTTGTATGAACCTGCAACCAGCGAACATAGAGAGGTACGGCTTTCTTAGCAATGCAAAGTATTTAATCAATATTTTAAAAGTGTCCACTTTTATTTAAGAGAATGAACCGATTCATAACCAGCAGTTCGACTCGTTAATGAAAAATTATGGTAAGAGAACGCGCTGCTACTATAACTCCTTCAGATGCAAACCTTTGAAGATATAGCGACGAAACGAATACGAAAGTAAGCACCCCATAATAAGCGCCTCTTTATACAAACTCTCTATAACCGAACAAGCCCTAGTGGCTGCGGTACGCTCTGTGGTGCGATTTCAACAATTTCTTTACGGAAGAAACAACAGATATCTGCTGACAGCAATTTTAAACGCCGTTCTCAAGGCGGGCTTCCGATATACATACGGCGAAAACGATGGACGAAGTCAACTTCAACCCATCGGTCAACACCGTGTAGGTGGAGCTTACCAGCCATACACGCGATATGCAAAGCTACTGCTGCTGTTGGATCTATAATGAATAGCATTCGTTCAGTGCGAAAAGCATCCGTAGCAGATGACCTCACGGCAGGGTTTCAAGTCTGCGTTGAGAGTCATCCTATATTGCACTCGCAGTGCGACTCGGGAGAGAGACTCGGCAAGCACTGATTGCATACGAACACGTGACAAGCTCGTCGTTCGTGTTCGTATCGACATTGTTGACTCCCCTAAATAATGAGGGAACGCAGTCCCTATTTGGTTGATATCATCCAGAATCATTCGCTGTTCCTTGTCTCGACTGGAACGCTTCCGTTTTGAGCATCAAAGTCGCTATGTATTCCGAGTTGTTCAGACCCAAGGCGTCCATCCTTCGTACATAAGGGCTAGGTTCTCCATCGATGTAGCCTCGTGGATAACCTTCTCGAGTTGTTGTCCGACAGTCAGGTGCGATTTGTCGTGTGTGTCCCGACCCTCAAGTTTAGCGCGGACGCGTCTCCATATTAGCATGCCCTGACGATTACGCTGCTCTTCCCTTTTGCTTTCGATCTCAACTACCTGAAAATAACAGGGCCCTTTCTCAATGAAAATACTCTGCCGCAGACCTTAAGAGCCATGCTTTTTGCTGGTTTCTGGTAGTTTATCTGAACCCCTAAGACGTACCTATCATACTTATGTCTGGCTAAATTTAGCGTCATATAATCACTAACTATTGACCTCTTATTATTTTATTCCCATTTATTGGTAAGGTCTGCAGTAACACTAATTCAGTTCAACTGACCTTGTATGCAAGCAGTCGCTCTACCAGTTGCTGTACGGCGTGGAAGATTTCTCCAATCTGCGACGACGCTTCATGTAACATTGGCAGGTCAATTTGTCCCGGCTGGCCACCCGCGAACGAACGCAACGCAAACTGACAAGTATTGTTGAACTGCCCGACTGTATCAAAACATACCTGTGCCATAATCAATGTATAACATTGTTATTTATATTTCAAGCGCTAATTACACTGAGTGAACCGCTTTACAATTGTTTGATTATTATGGGGTGTCGCAGTGACAAATCAGTAACGCACGCAGGGTCAAACTCTTACTAAATTTTACTTTACAAGACTACACAATACGTTTTTGTGGGATTGATAAAAACAGTATCGCTGCTGACTGCCGTTTGATAAAAGTTCAGCCTTACCTGGACGGGATTGAACGACAGCTGTGGCCAGTTCGCGTTTTTCAGTAAGAACTCGGTGGGCTCAGCGTGGCGAACCGAGGCCGTTAGGTCAACAAGCTCCTGAAGCTTTACATCTGCGTCGACCAACGCCATTCTGTCGATTACGCAATAAGCGAATATAATAGTGAAAATCAAATCTATAATTAGTATCGGTAAATTAAAAAAGCATCTAAAAGGTTTTACTTGCGGTGTAGAAAGATGGGAAGCTGAAAAAATTAGGAAAGTAATTAATGGTTACCAATTTAGAGAAGCCAACTAGCCTCGAAAGAGATCAGCTAGAAAATAATAACAAAGTTCATGCTAAGTCAAGTCCCGAGCTTTTATAACCGACATTGTCGTTAGACATCGCTTTAGATGGCTGGTGCCCAACATAAAGCGGCATATTTATGCATGCTTTCAAACCTAGATCATCTCGCACGTCCCTAAGTTTTTCCGTGGATCAGTAGGCACACACGTTGCGACAAAATTTTAACCTACTACTTCATGTTTATACGTTGTTTTTACTAACCCGATGGGGTGCCAATATCGCTGCACTTGTGCCTGAAGGACCTGCACCTGCTGGGAAATAGAGTCCAGAAGGGCGTCTTTTAGGTTAGTGACCTCAATGCCGACAGCTGCAAGCTCACTGGCGACCCCTGGCTTGGCTGCCACCCGAGCGTACGACGGATTGGACAACATTGCCATCCCAGCATTCGTCACCTCAAGAACGGCCGCCCGAGTTCGACCAACAGCATCTTGGAGGTCAGCTCGAATGCACAAGTCTGCCTCACTGCCATTACCTACAATAGAGACAGGCACATTAATTCTTATACTATTTGTTTTGTGTCATCTTGTTCCTAGAAATACACATATCATGAAAAACTGTTATAGGTAAATCTAAGCATTTACCATGTAAACCAAAGGAGTACGATCAGGAAGACAAAACCGTAAAACTTAAGTCTTCTAACCCGATAAGACAAAGTGCGTAGATGGCCTACCGATGTTATCCAGAACTGATTCGATCGTTGGCAACTCAAAGATCGGTTCCTCGGAGACACTTTGCACCAGTCCCATTAACGCCGTGATTATTTGATGGTCTACAACAACGCGCTCGATGGGAATTCTTGCTGTTACCGTTGCTCGTTCCTCACCAGTCGCCGACATTTCTGGCGAAGCTTCCGTTAAGAGGAGAGGCGCGATCATCAAACTCTCGATTACCCCACACGCCGCTTCAAGCCGGCTAACACCCCCCGTCACAGCGCTCTGTACAGCTGTGAATAGTCCATGGATCAATTGCAGTTTGTCAATAAAACGGAGCTCTCCGAACAGCGAGTCCATTACAAGCAGTAGTGGCTGTAGAGCAGTTCCCGTAACCGAAGAAGCAGCTGTTGTGGAGGTACTGTCAACACCGGATACCGGTGTGGCTACAGAAAACGTTGTCTGCTGACGCTGACTGGCCGCGGCAGCAATAACAGCCTCATACTCGGCCTCAAGCCTGTCTGCAATCACTTCGTACTCGGCGGTAGCTACCATACTCGACAGAAGCTCCATTCCTTCGCCCACGACGGGTACAAGTGGTGAGTTGACAACGTCGAAGTCGGAAAAAGCCAATAACCGGGGTAGGACGTCGATTTTAAAGTTATCAAGCATTCCAATAAGACGTTGGGCTGCGGGAGACTCAGTTAAAGTGTAGAGAACGCGCGGATGTAAAACACTAGCGGACAAAGCGCCGCCTAGACCGTCATCGTGTTCAACATCGCATACGCTCAATTTCTGCGCAAGGTACGAGAGATCCGATGTTAGCTGCTGTTGAGATACAACGGTCTTCGCTTGAAAACGGGTCAGAGTCTGCTGAATGCTCGGCCCGTCGACTTGAGTGCAAACGTGCATGAGCCATTGTGCCCAGAGTGAGGTCGTCTGAGAGAAATACCCTGCCATTAGGCGGAATAAGGGGTTCGGGCAGTGTTCTTGTTCGCAATAGCTGGCTAGCATGGCCGTCGTGTCCTGAACCGCTTTGCAGAGTTCGGAGAACTGCAACCGTAGAGAGGCAAGATCTTGAAATACCGTTGGGCATTCCTGAAACACAAGCAGACGGACAGGGTCGAGTATTTAGTACGTGGGCTATAATTTATTTACGCGAATCTGCTGACGAAATAGCATACTTCTTCCAAATTAGAAAAGCAGCTGTCATATGTTGTTGCTTCAAGCTAGATTTAAATTGTTTTTTTTTTTAGGTGCGATATATTGCCATTGTATAGGGCAAAATGCAATCGCATTGAGTATACAGTAGTGTTGTTGTTAAGATAACTTAATTGCTAAATAAGTAATCATATTTATACAGGTTCACACAAGTTTAACATTTACCCAAGAAACAAAGAAAATGAGTAAAAATCCTAATTTGAAAAATTCAAAAAACTGTCATATTATAATAATAACTACATGAGTTAAATTGATTCCATTGAGTGCATTTATTATGTCGGTCATAGAGCATTGTATGTATCCGTTTGTTTTGCAAATTGGCGCGTTTCTTAACTTGGACCCTTCAAGCGCCCATCTGAAAGACGGATCAAAATACGATTTTTGTTGGCCTATCGACAGAAATAAAACGGACTGAAGTAGGACCTAAAGATCAACTGCCTAGCTACTGGTCGAACCTGCAATGCTGTAATGAGCGCTGTCTTATCAGCCAATGCTATGGCATTATCCCGCCACTCGACGACGTTTGCAGTAAGTTGATTCCAGATAACTCGGAGTTCTCGTTCCACCTTCATTAGATTCTGCTGAAAACCGTCCTCTTCGCAGAGAGCCACAAGCTGAGTAACAGCGCATTCGGCCGTTATCGACGCCGCCTTAGTTACAGATGTTGGTCCACCTTAAAGCACCAACGGGAAGAAAATGTGCACCTAGCGTATTTAGGTCCCTTGATTGATAACATTGGCGTTGACATGTCTAATGATCGTAGAGAACGTGGCATAGCAGCATTGTGCCGAAATTTTATTTTTTGCATATAGTATTTCGCTGCAATAAATTCTAGTAAGTATTTATATCTTGTGAGCAATCTACTGTGTAACTATTATTTGTCATACCGACGCTGTATAACTAGTTACTCACCGACAGTCCAGTCTACGAGAGGATCGTAGACAAAGGCTTCAAGAAGTGTGAGTAGGGTTTCGCGGTTAGCTCTCAGCGTTCGGAGGATGTTTTCTGCAGCTACTTGGAATACTCCATTGAGACCGTTCAAACCAAGGGCTCGACTGAGTATTGGAGTTAGACGGAAAGGCACCCGTTCGGCAACCCGCAGTTGAGTTCCTGAAATCAGGTCTCGCTATAAATATGGCGGCGAATACATCAGAACTGCATAATCATATATAACCTCCAAGTGCTGCGCTTAGTTATCGAGCCTCTTTTATAAGGCATACAAGAAAAATAGGCTCTATACGGTTTACTATACAACCATATCAATGTCGAGACAAAAGTCACTCAAATAATTGTGTGTGTAGAAATTAATGGTCATCGGTTGTATCGGTCTTAAACGATTTTCGTTTGGAATATAATTCTTTTATAGTAAGAGAAACAGACGTAAACAGTAATAGTTTTCGATCACTAATGACGGATAATAATTTAACTTACCTTATAGAATTAAATTAATAATAATCTCATTCGCTGATGTAATGCGTTTTTGAATAACTTTTCCTTTAACGTTAAAACGCTGACACAGTTCTACACGGTTAAGTAAATTTAAAATAGAGCGGTATCTAGTTAGTGTATTTTATTGTCGGTGTTCAGATGTGTCGATGTCTGTGGAGCTAACCATAGGTTTATACCAGTTTGATTAATAACCCCTAATAATAAATGAATTTTAGAAGCGGAATTTTAAACAATAACTTCTGATAAATTATTTTTTTAAATAAATAAGAATATAGTTAGAGTTCTATATAACAATGAATGATAATTTCATAATTGTTTAACAGTTGAAAGTTGGCATTAAAAACCATGCACGTGGCTAAAACAACGGGCGCCGCTACATTGATTAGTCGCTAGTTTTAGTTGTAACCCATCTCTTCAGTATTATACAAAATGTAGGCCTATGCCAGTCTCAGAATAGTCAGACCTATGCGGGCTTTCTTATAGCACGGCCATAACAATCGTTACTTGAAATGATTATTATAACGAACCTCTCTCGAAGCAGACATTGTAGTCGATGTGAATAATATGGCCTGAATGAATATCAACAAGAATGTTGTCTAGATGTCGATCCCCCAATCCGATAATGTAGCCGACAATCGACGTGACAGCAACACTATGCACAAGGGCGTTCTGACGAGCCCAGAGTTGGCCTGGGGTGGCACAGGCTGCCCAGACTTCGCGCAGCAGCAAATCGCCTGGAGTTTCTTTTGTCAGCTCTTCGACGACCTGCATAAGAAGTTCCTTTGGCCATTCGCGCCGTTTATCTGTCTCATCGAAGTTTTATGGGACGAAAAAACACGAAAACAAACACACAGGAAAACGAACGATGCGTCGGTCAGTATGCCTCATTCACTGCTTATTACCCACTTCAGCGAAACGTAATTATACACTATTTACGGACATGGAATAGCAAGTAATTACTGGCGGTTGAATTTTGATCCAACGAACTTTCTTCCGTTATAAGTAAAAGTAGGAAATTCATATAAAGTAAATTGTACCGTACGTACCGGTGGGAATGTTGGCCTTATTGAGTTTGGGAATTAATTTACTATAGAACATTTCGGTAGGCCTGGTTGCATAGCCCTGCTTGGCAATCTGGTGCCTCTTGTACAGTGCAAACAGCGGCACCGAACGATCAATCCATTGTATAAGACCCGAACGGCGTCCCATCGGAGTGACTGCGTAGCTACGGGCCAAATAGGAGTTTTGGCCGAATCGCTTCGACAAGATACGATTAGAGATTGAAAGGAACTGCATAATCCTTTCGTCAAGATGAAGGTCCTCCAAACCTAATAAAATAACAAGCAGTATTCTTTTTTAATTTCTACGGTAATATGTACTGCTATCCACAACATGGTTGAATCAAGTTCTTCATATCATTCTAGTGCCACCCAATCTTGTCATAGTCCTAGCTAGTTCTCTGCACCGGGGGCCTTTGCCACTTTAACCATTCTAATATTAGAGAAGTGTATTTGAAACCGATTCGCATGGAATTTTCCAAGAAGAACCAAAACCAGCGTACCTTTACGTCCGGCGAGCGCCACAAGGCGTTTAAGACGTTACGGTTTGTCTACTAGAGATAAGCTTCATTCAAGTACGAAACTTTTGTTTATTGCCTATTCAACGGAAGCCACACACCGAGTAAGAAAACAGTACCGTAACTCGCGCGAACAAACTATCGATAGCGAGGAAATTCCCATCATTTCAAACCGTACTGGTACAAGTAGAAATGAAACACCTATGTAGATGTTCCAATACATAAATAGATTGTATATTGGTCTATTTGCTTTATTCTTCACTTCATTTTTTCCATTAACGGTTAATTTCTTTATTTCGGAGCAGTCTCGTTTGTCGGTGACGTCGTCCCTTTCTCCCAGATAAATAAAGATGCGAAACCGGAGTCAGTTAACAAATAGACTAGAGAATAAGCCCAACTTACTTTTCACGCTCTAACCGAGACTGAACGCACATAAAGCTAAATTCGTGTTCCACTCAATTAGGTAGATGTCCCTATTTATAACAGCAAGTTATTCTTGACTGCCCTTAACGGTCTGCTGGAAAGCGCTTGCTCTGGGCCATTCATTCCAAAAAGAACTTAATTCGATGTATGCCTATTGCGCCTTTTTTTATTGAACATTTTTTATGTTACTAATCGCGAGCTGGGATATGTTTTTCGAAAAAAATATTAATAAGCTGCAAGTTGTCTAAAATAATACGACTTGGACTATGCTCGATCTTCGTTGGTTAAGCTGGGTTTTATTTAGGTACTAACCGGTAACTTACGTGCTCAAATGGTCATCTGAGAAGCTACAGGTTGGCACCATGATTAGACTTTCAACCTTACATATAATATACAACACGAGACTTGATCATCACTAAAACTTAGCATGGCGCAAAAAGATAGCTCCCAACTAAAATAAAGGCCTAATCGGTAAAACTGTGGAAATTTTCTATTTGATCCTGTAAGTTAAAAATATTCAGCCAAGACGAACGTCGGAAAAATACTTTTCGTATTGCCCTTTACTTTTTAGAAAATAAAACGTATGTTTTTAAATGAAGAAGCGACCCTCGATGGATATCGCCGAAACTCCTGAAAAGGATCTTTTATTTACTTCGCAAAACTTTGGGTCTTGTAGATCCAACAATTCACATCACCAATATTCTATTGTGATTATTGTATAAGGCAATCGTTTAATAGATAATACGGTCACTTCTGCATTTTCAAATTTCGATCCTTAAAACTATAGAGAAGACTAAAACTTTACCACCTTTGATCTTAAAGTTCAAAGATATTGTCGCGTGTATTTTATGACCACCTTACAAACACGGTCGAATCGGCCAGTTTTAGTTATAGTACACGGCCGTGAAAGTCGGGGGAACTGAACTTTTTTGTTTCAAAAATCATTAAACGCTTGTAAAGCACCTGACAGAAAATCCAAATGCTTTGTCCACTTCTTAGTAAGTTACATAATAGCATGACATGTTCAACGCTAAGTCCAGTTGAAGGGCTGATTTTACAGTTGGATAAAAGCGCCACAGAGAATTCAACTATCAGACTGAGTAATTGCAATACGAATCCCACTATGGTTTCGTCTTTACTAAATAAAACGATTTACGGCCGCAGGACATCCGCAGGGATCCTTCTCGATGCGCGTAAGCAAAGAGAGTCGATATAACAGTTTAGTCATTAATAATTACGGGTCAGCTTACGTTGACTAGATTGATGACAGCCACAATGAATAAGCTTGATAAATGAAGAAGAAGAAGACAGAAGACAAACTGCTATTTATGATCGTATATGAATATGATATATGAACTAACTAGAAAAAACAACGTATTGTTTATAAAAAGGTGAAAAAAACTTTTTAAGCCTGCCAATGTTTGTTCTATTGTGTATTATGTTCGCGAGGGAATTTGTCCTATGAGTGCTGATATTGGCCATTTCGTGTAAGGTTTCAAGATCGACACCATAAGCTTAAAGCGTTTTTTAATAACTAGACCGAGTACATCTTTAACATTCATAAATTGCCTAGGCCTTAAACTAATGAGTTAAATCTATAAAATCATTGAATGGAACAAATCCTAAGTCACATTATAAAAACGATTATTGCCAAATGTAAAAAGAACATAATAACAAGTCACGAAAGAGCCAAGACTTGAAACGCAGTGCAAGTTCAGTAAGGCGTATTTACTGTCCAGTTCTAGTTTACGGCCAAATTGAGTGAAGAAACGGGCGTTCACCTATATTTATCCCGTTGGCGTTATTAAGAATCATAGGGAGAGCGGCAGTATCAAAAGGCCATAATAAATGTAGATAAAACTATATCAGTCACATACGTAGGATAGCACGCCAAAGCTTTGTTACAAATTATATATGGAACTTTTTGAAAGAACAGAATATAAGGCTGTATTCTATCATAATATTACAGTCATTAAGCATCATCAAATACTGATTACAGCTATTTTGTTGTTGCGCAATTATTCCGGTCGACGCAGTGCTCGAATATAGGGCTAATGACGTGCCAAATTTAGGTATCTCTTGCATTACTTGTTCAACAGTGTGACATATGACTAATTCGGATCATATCGGAAAAAAACTATAGATAACATATGTAGATATGTAGATTATCCTTGCAGGAAAAGGTAGTCGCAAAAAACGGTAGGAAAATTGGTAGTTAATTGATATGCAGGTTGAAAAATACCTTACGAGAAAGAAATTTTAAACCCCATTACTTTACTGGGTATGTTACGATAATTAGATGCTACAACCTTAAAGAAACTGTAATTCGTAATTTATCTCTCTATGTTTTAGATTGAAAACGGAACTCACCTTTGAACAGGAACGTATACCTAACGCCGTCATCTCCAATGAGCGCAAACTTTTTCGGCTTTGATTTGGTGGGCAATAGAGTAACTGTTGATGCCACAGACGCAACTGTCGCTCGGTTTTGTCCCGGCACGGGAAGTAAGGTATTCCTGAGGCCCGCCAAACGAGGAGAGATTGTTGACATGGCCAACTGGGACCGTACATCCTCCTGAATCTTAACATTTACTGTTGCACATAATGCCTTGTAAGCTTTTTTCAGAATTTCTGGATCCTGTAAAATAATAAGGTCAATATCATTAGAAGGAGCGATGGATGGTATCATCGATAGTTTATCTTTTTTTTTTATTAATAGGTCCCAAACATCGCGTAAATCAAATAACAATGTGTCCAGATGCACTGTTTTATAATGTATCACAAAACTGAGCTTTATCTAAAAGCATGAAACGTTCGCAAAAGCTGTTGAATATAACTTTAATTCAACAATCAAACCTAAAATAAAAATAGCGATTCAAAATTATTTTTTTATGAAGGAGTCCTTATGCCAGACACAGGTCTTAACAAATAGTAGAAAATTCACAGAACGAACGATTTTTTTACGTCGGAAAACGTTTCCACAATACATCCAGGGCCGACCGATTTAATTTTTGCATAAACAGCAACCCTGTTGAAAATGACATATGCTCGTGTTTCCTAGTCAGCCCTTGATATCTACACAATAGGCACCTATTGTATACGATATGACAGATGATGAGAACCATACAACTTACAGCCAGTCTTTATGTTTACCTAGCTGGCTTAGTCTAATGAATTTTTTAAAAATACAGAAAGCTTATCTCCACACATGTGGGAAATTGATAAAGAGTCTGATACTAGAGTCCCGTTTCAGTTGCAGGCTAAATTCTTTTTCACTAATTTACTTTGCATTTGATTGATAGAAGTTGTATTCGTGGAATATGTCAGAGTCCCGAAACTCTGACATATTCATTTAAAGTCAGATTATTACCTTACATGCTATTTTATCGTACAATGTCTTCTTACAACATACGCCTAGTGTGTTTATTAAATATCGAAATTATGTTCATGTATTTCATAAGCGTGCTGTGAGCAGTACGTCTGCACCATTGCATCTACGGCACACTAAGTTTATTTAAATCTATCCTTGGGAAATAGCAAACAAATTTCAGATCTTCGCGACAGCAAAACAAAACTTCCGGGATTATCTCGAATGGATTCTTATATATATAGTCGATAAAACTTCAAGGAGTTATTTAGGAATGAATTTTCCTCGTAATAATTAAGATAGCGGATTGTCTTGTACAATTAAACAAAAGTTGTATAGTAGCCTGATAACGTTCAAAAAAAAGATAACCAAATCATTACTGAGCGGTCACCGTTTTTGACAAATTTACGTGTCAATAAAAATATTTTCATTTTATCATATTTCATTTTACCTATAATAACGCATGATATAATTATTATGATTTATTATAGGTATATATTGATAAAAGTAAGAAAGAGTGAATCACGAATCTGGTTTGCGATTGCTAACAAAAAAGCCTTAATTCTACAAAACTGAGTTCATCTGTACGGCTCATGATTTTATTCAACGCAAACCAAAATGCAGAACATCTGCTATAGCCATATCAGAGGAGATGTGATCATTTCCAAAAATTGAGAGCCAGGTAAATGCATTTTCTTCGTGACACATTGCATAGAATTTTAACTCTTTTTATTATAATTCTCTTACTGTAAATCTTTGTAAGTACTAGATTTTTACGGAAAAATCCGACCAACTTTGAGACTGAGTAACTTCAAGAAACTTGGAAATGAAGACGGGCTGAGTTTACTTCAGTTGAGATAGGTTCACAAGTCTATAATCTTTTAGTCCCGAAAATTGACGCTCAGAGGTTTTCGTTCTTCGAAAGTAACAGCGCAACGGAAATTCAGCAAAGATTGAAGAAGACGTCAGGCAACGAGGCCCTAGATGAAAGCACAGTACGCGAATGGCGTGAACGTTTCAAGGACGGAGGTCGGAATGTTGAACATCAGCAAGCAGCAAGTAAATGATCAGATGTCGGGACCTTCAGGACAAAAACGCACTGCCGAAATTGAAAAAGCTTTCTTCGACAACAGAGCTTGGAGCCTAATAGCTTTATCGGCCAAAATTGGTGTTTCATATGGAACGATGAACAGAACGATAACTCGAATACTGAAAATGCAAAAATTGAGTAAAAAATGGGTCCCTAATGGACTGATTTCAGGCCAGTTGGAATGTATGTGGTATATTCCACGTCCAGTTCTCGGAATAAAAACCTCTCTGGAGGTATAATTCAATATCTACTGCCAACCGGAGAGGGGCCAGCTGAAAAAGTAGCATCGTCCTGGAGAGAAATTTAGTTTGCTAACAGTACTGAGGGGGTTAGGAAATAAAATGATAGTACTATTTGCAATGGACATTAGAGACATTACAAATTACAGAGAAACACAGTTTCTTAAGAGACTCGTGCACCCTAGAACACGGCTACCAAAAGCACATAGTATAGTTATTTGATGACAACGCCAAACCTCATTGCCACACATAATTATTTCCTGAATATAGAAGGGAAATATCCAAGGTCGGCGTCAACCCGCTCATTTTCCCCATTTAAATATGTGTGATTACGGGGCATTCCGCGCCCTAAAAAGAGCAATTGATAAGCAAATATAAGCGACTATGGATTTCCTTCGAAATGCCATAAATCGAGAAATATATATAAAGACACGAGTGGCAGGTGTATAGCTTTCCAGAACTTGCCAGAGCCCTGTGACAAATGCATGGAAACATAAAAGAGCATCTCACTGAAAATGCAGCTTGCTTCGAAAAGTCGTAACAAGGGAGAGCCAGATACCATCAATTTTGAATCCATTATATCGTCATACCCAACAGATTTGCGTACAGAACACTGAAAGCACTCGTCTTCCTGGACTGTCCTCTAACGCACATATACGTGGTCGATATTTATTAGCCTGTAGCCTGTAGATTATGTGAATCGTATACACAACCATAAATTATACGTCACGAGAGGCTACCACAATACTTTAGCAGAATCTAACTGAAAAACAATTCGCATGTAAAACTGGTCCTTAGCGTATTCGGTATGTGCGTAGTCTCAACCAGAAAAGCGGAAGACCCGCCCATTCCGACGTGGGTATCAGACAAATTAAATAGCAAGCCAGAACCCAGAATCGACACGTTATAATTGTTTTTCGTCTTATCGGCCTACTTTGTATGTGATGCGAATCAATATTAACGTTGCCGTCGTCTCCATACACACTGTAGTTAGTAGTTCTCCTGCTCAAGCAGGCCAATCGACCCTGTACACGAACTCAGCATTGAAAACAAAATCGGAGACCACCAAGCGAGGACACTGGGACTGTATATGTTCCAAATGATGCATATTTTTCTCTAAATTTAGGTACAAAGCAGATTTAAATAGGTTGATCCAAGTTGTCTTCATGCCAATATAAAGGGAAGAACTTCCCCATCTTTAACAAATACAAATAAAGCTCACTAGATTTCAAGCGCCAAACTACACTAGGTAACAATGATTAGACGACAGATACTGAAACCCCTGCGTAAGCAAGTTCTATTTGATCACAAAAAAATGGTTTCGTGTCGATTTCGGGCAATCCTCCACTAATGCAACACAGATAAAAGTTTTCGGCAAAAAATTTGCCCCTAGATAACATATTTTACTCATATCTTTATCCGATCAACAACGAACTGCTAAAAGAGTATCTCGCATATTGTGGCGAAGGGAAGCCAAAGTGTTCGGTTTCGTATAATACTATGAGGTGATTGTTTTCTATTCAATACAATTGAACGTGTTTTAATATCAGAGACGCCATTAAACTATAAAATACCTAGCGGCTGTAAGTGACATATATCAGTAACGAGTTCGTTGACCAATTAGCACGTTCATCGGTTCCTAATAAATTCGACGCAAGCCGCACGCATTCTGTCTGTTAGTTAACCGAGTTCGTATCTTGAATGGACAGTTGGTTTAACGCCCACTGAACTAATATTAAATATCTACCTAGACGATCAGTCACTACGCCGTCTCTAACGTGCTATTCAGATAAAACCCACTTAAAAAGCTATCCTGCTCGGGCACATGTGATGCGAAAATAGTAAATTTACACTTCACCCGTAGCGGAAATAAGCACACGCATAAGTACACGGAAAATAAGCAAGCGCATCAGCATACCCTTAAAATTGATACGAGTGAATCGTGCGTGAAACCGAATTTCAATATGGCTGCGAACGTTGCTGTGGGCGGTAGATCTCAGGACACTGCAGTTCAACAGGGCTTACGAAATGACCGAAGACCGGAAGAACGCTGGATACAATTCCGTTACGTGTTTCTTCTTCTAGGCTTTACTGGTTTCTCGTGTATATTTGTGCTGCGAGTTAACCTACATGTCGCTATCGTATCTATGGTAAACCATACAGCAATATATAAAACGGTGACAAAGAGCGACTGCTATAAGGATTTTAATCACAGTATCACCGAAGATATCATACACTCGGATGGACCTTTCGAGTGGAGCCCGATAACTCAAGGTCTCGTACTGGGATCGTACTTCTGGGGGTATATTTTGACTCCTATACCAGGCGGAACCCTTGCCGAAAAATTCAGTCCTCGGTGGCTGTTTGTCTCCGGAATATTTATTGCTGCGGTTCTAGGTTTCCTCGTGCCGATCGTCACGCAATATTTTGATTATATTGGCTTAGTCGCCCTTCGCCTATTTCAAGGCCTTAGCGCAGGAGTCACCTTCCCATCAATTGAGGTTCAATTGGCCTACTGGGTTCCAGAGCATCAACGGGCGATGGCTGTTACTTTTGTACATTCAGGCGTTTTTGTTGGCGTTGCCGTCGGGATGTTCGTAGCCGGTGAACTGGCTGGTAGCGGGTTTCTTGGGGGCTGGCCGAGTGCATTTTACGTGCCCAGTGTGTTTAGCATAGTATGGTGCGTGCTCTGGGTAATATTTATTACCGACACCCCGAAAGAGCATCGTTTGATGTCGAAAGCCGAGCTAAGGTATATCACTGGAGACGTTGAACGACATCGTAACACTCACGCGCCTACACCTTGGAAGGCCATTCTGCTTTCACCTTCCGCATGGGCCGCTCACATTGCCCTATTTGGAGCGTTGTATTTGCATGCTGTTCTCGGCTCAATGCTGCCAACATACTTTGGTACGGTCTTATACTTTGATATTCGCAGCAATGGCATGTTTTCAGCACTGCCATATGTTGGAGCAACAGTGGGCTGTCTGGCTTCGGGACCAATATGTGACGCAATTGTAGCCCGGAGTTGGTTGTCTCTGACGAACGCACGTAAATTATTCAACGCGATTTCGCTTGTTGTCCCGTCGATAATTTTATTTGTCGTAGTGGCTGTTGGCGGTTGTAATGGGATGGTTAACCTCGTTTTGTTTGTGACTGTGGGTATATTTCGGGGTATAAATGAGGCTGGTGTAGGTCCTATTCCAATAGATATAGCTCCGGATTTTGCCGGAAGCGTTTTTGGCGTAAGTGTAATGGTCGCTGCATTAGCCGGCATAGCTTGTCCGTATATCACTGGTGTGCTCACCGAAGAGAAGAACACGACCTTAAACTGGGCGAACAGCTTCTACGTTGCTGGTATCATTGGGCTCCTTTCGGCGCTCATTTTTCAAATATTCGGCACCGCAGAAATTCAGCCTTGGGGTCTTGCACAGCCAAAAATGATAAAGCATGAGACAAGCACAAATGAGTCTGATCTAGTTTTGCCAGCCGAGGAATCATTTCTAGCTTTGCCAATCATAGAGTCCAAGCCGACTAAAATCAAGCAATCAGACGCTCACAATGACAACGAAAGAGAGAGGAAAAAAACCAAAAAATAGTCTTCAGTCTCCTACGTAGAGAGCACCGTATAGGGATAAACAAACTGGGCTATGCCACCATAAACGGAGAGTTCGATAAAAAAAAATTCTTGTTGAGCGTATCCGCAGCTGGTTATCCGAATTTTGGGAGCTGTGACTTTGATATAGCAGCCGTACATATAATTTGATCAGACACACGACCAAGTTGAAGGAACAACATGAGACCGACACCTGCTACGTGTTTAACAGGTCGTGTCCACTTATAGAGAAGCTGCGTAGTTGCTTTTGACCCAATGCAGAATGAGGGCGAAAAGGTTCTAAATTCTAAACCGCTGGCTATTGGTTTGACTTTGGATTCAACGACGACCTAATCATTGGCTATGCGTCGAATATATTGGGTATTCTACCTCCCAAGCTATAGCAAAAATGCCTACACGAACTGTCCATACAGCTTCCTTAGATTGTGGGGTCGTCGTCGTCGTACACGCGCTATAACGAACATCCACGAGCAATGACTCGTTATTGCCCTCACTTTAAGCAGTTTCTCTACTCAGTGTTTAGCCATGTTACTTTTTCAACCGAAAGCACTGGTTTCCTAAAAGTCATCTCATCTCATCTTGCAAAATGGCAACGTTAATATCTGGAAGAAAAACAGTCTGTTCACTAAAAACTGAGATCAATCTGCTAGAGGACAACAGGCAACTAAGGTGAACGGATCAGAGCTGTCCGTAACTTAAAAACTACAACACAAGTGGCTCGCACCAATGAACCGGAATTGATGATATCCAGGTTAATCTGAAGAAGCGAGACAGTCTATTCGATCGGTGTCATGCTATTTGTCAACGTCCTGATACAACGATCACCGTAATGTTAAAGACCATGAATCAATAAATGCTCAGAGCACGCTATTAATAAAGCTACCATCCCTGTTTCTCATAACTCTTATGCTGTTCTTCAAAGCAAAGTGCGGATAAACAAACATTGTAGCTTAAGCAACCATGTCTACTATTTAAAGCTTGGTACCCCACGAATCTTCTCTATAGATATAGCCTGCAAGGGTAGAACGTGTATACTAATGTGAATGTCAGGAGCGGTAGTTCATCCATGAACATAAGGGATTCCATGAACTAAAATGTTTTGCTTATAACGATAAATCAAGTTAGAAAGTTCATTCGATCTTTGCTTTAAATCAGTCTATTGTAGATTTCCATCTACGCAGCAACAATTAACATGTGTAGACATGATTTGCGCGCGTGCGCTTCCAATCATACGACTAATTTTCGTATAAAAATTACTCGCACAATTCTTCTGGATATGTTTGTGTTTAAAAGTGCAGCGTCACAAAGTCCTATGTACAATTTGTGAGCTGCTGTTTGCTACTTCTTCTTGGGTGCATTCTTGAGTACTCGAACTCGTTAACAGCAAAGAAGCAGTTATTCTCAGCGTTACTTGCGCATTTCAGCCGCACACTATGGAGTAAACACTCCCAAGATCTTTGTTACACTAATTTATTGTCAACATTCATGCCTAGCGCATGAGCAAATGAATGATTCTTCCCCCATGACCAAATTTTGGTACGTTGAGTTGGCCTAATGGCTAGATGCTAGCCCATACGGCAAATGCTACTACTATTGCTTATCATCAGATTATTATTGTCTATAAACGAGAACAGCAAAATCCTCGGTGGCATGTTCGCCGGCAGTTATTTGAAAAACAAATAATACAGAGCAAGCTCTGTATTCTTTAGTTAGTTGAATTAGAAGAAGACGTAGGTCTTTTCCTAAGAATACCAGTCAATGTTTGTGATGCAGGATCTAACTACCAATGCCGTGTCCTTCAGCCCACCTTCGCAAAGAAACTTATATTTTACCTAACCTTGTTCTTATACGGGTTTCCAAACTACACGTATCTGTATTGGACATGCGATTATAATGGTTATCATGACAACGTTAGATTATACCGAATGATAATTTGCATCGGGTTCCTCTTAGTGATGTTTTGACATTTGCTGCCTGATATCACACACGAGGTCATGTAAACATTACGAAGCATGGGACTCTCCGATATCTGGAGTCTTCTGGAAAAAATATAGGCAGTACGCAGAAATAGCTATGTGCCCAGGCTGGTAATGGATTAGCCATAATGATCCGGACAGCTTGGCCACACGCACTTCGATCGGTGCGTTAAATTGCACATCGTCTAGAACAATACATAACAACGGCAAATCAATGACCAGGCAGAAATATAGGCTCTATGGCAAGAACTTTCTTGTTTCTTGGTTCTTTCGGCCTGATATGAGCTCATATAATTCAAGCCCCACATATAACGATGGTGAACTACACAGCAGTCCACGAACTAGCAACTGTTACGTGGGTTACAATGGTATAGAGAATGAGACCACGAACGTGTACCTACAGTCTATCTGAACCTACTCACGTGGAGCTTAATGGTGCAAGGGTTTATACGAAGTGCTTTCTACTGGGGGGTACATAATCACTCCTGTTTCAGGCAGAACATGACATAATGCATTCGTTTACTCCGTGGCATGAGGTCTTCCTTTCTTATTTGCATACGCTTATCAATAAAGTACTACTCTAAATTGATATTGTATTATATCACCACCAATTTAAGTTTTCAATGCCATATTTTACATTGTTATTGCCATAGCCGAATGCGATGGTCAGATAAATATGGTTCTAGTTGTGCTTGCCTGTTCAGTTCAAGGTATGAACTTGACTGGTGTTAACCCCATGTTGACAGACATGATCCTAGATTTTCGCAAAAATGTTTTCGGAATTAGCGTAACTTCAGTGCACTTAGTGGGATTCGGGCGTCAAGCATACCGGTATATTCGTGAATGGCATGAATACAACAACTAGTTGGTTGTACACCTTCTATGTTGCAACCTTTAGAAAGATTGTCTAAGTGCTTGTTTTCCAGTTCTTCGGTACCTATGAAGTTCAACCCTAGGATAATGTCCCTCCACCAGGCGTCAGTACGATTAGTAACGCTCGGAACACTTAAGCGAATGCGTCCTCCCTACCCGCAAAATGCAATTTCTAAGACTAACTTCTAAGAAATCGCCAACGCAAATCCTCAAGTAGAATAATTACTTTTGAAGCCGTTTCGCTTCTGATTATTATGTCGTCAGAACTACGAAATACTTAGCTGAAGTTTACGAGGCCGCGAAAATTAAACCTGCTGACTTTGTTCAAACTTCGACCGAATCAAAATCCATAGGCAATGAAGTACCCATAAAAACACTATCGGAAACAAATTCGATCTTCTCTAACACCTAAATAGCATTTATTATAAATATCATCTCCTTCTCTTTCGCATTGGTGAATTTATTTACAGAAATGTAGCGTATTTATCGTCATAAATTGTACATGACCTTACAGCACATATAAACTGTTGTAAAAACGACTTTCAAAAATATATGCGTATATAAAATGCTATAATTAAATTTATTCATGTATAACTAACTGTGGCTAAAATACAATATTTATACATAGTGTTGTATTTGGTGTTACCTTCCTATAATAAAATTCGAATACTGTTGACAAAGTACTTACTTTACAGTTCTGGAATGTGTCGAGTGTCTTATTAAGGGGTCCCGAAAAGTTCTTCTGGAACCATTCTTCATGAGGTGTTTCTGCCGGCGATAGCAGCGTCATTTGGATTAGGTCCTTCAGTAAATCCGTGCACTACACGATGGAAATCATAATAAAGTTATTGCAGAATTATTCAATTTATTCTAGTAGCTCCATTTTCTGTTAAAATTGGTAAAACTAATTCCTTACATCATCTAAACATGAATGTCAGTTGGGTGTTCCCGAAGACCTATCATAAATGATATAACATTCGTCCGATAGGAGGCCTTACATTATCAATTTCAAAAAATTTCAGCCTGATGCAACCTTATGCAATGCAAAAAAATCTAAAAAAACTTTAGTATGTTCATCTTTCTGTCTGTACAACTACTATATATGGTACATAACGAAAAGATAACCTGCTATAAAAATAAAGCTCCCCAACAATTGAACAGCTCAAATAGCAGATGGAAGTAATTTCACTTTTATTACACAGTGTACCACGACGCTCGAGGAGGCTCAATAAAAGCGAGACGTCAACCAATCATCTAATGGCTTCAGTAATAAATGACAAAATAAATAAATAAAATAAAAAATTACAATTTAGATTACTGCTGTACCATAGATGGAAACATATGTCTCTCATGAGAAAGTTTGTTGGCAAGCAATATATGAGAAACATTTATCGAGTGTGACGTCCTTGTACTGTGCGACATGAGGAAGATTAGCCATGCCATTTTCTCTGGTAGAGCTTACACAGGAAACACTCGTCTACAGAGAAACACGAGACGTATGACGGTTGGGCACAGGTGGTTGAAATAAACAGCGCGCTTCATTGATTGCTAACGTTACCTATAAAATGATTTTCCACCATAGTCCTCTTTTACGGCCATTGACTTATGGCCGAGTTTCAAATCACGTGTTGATAACTTGTACTACATTTTTCAATTTATTTACGTGAACGACTTGTACAGGTTCAACTTTCAATTATGTCATTAAAATAAATACTATGGTAGACAACTTCTAGACCGATGTACTAACAATCCTTTTTATACTAGTCCTTCATTCGAGTATGGCGTTTTCACCAACATGGATAGGTAATGAATGTTATACTATATTTGAGTTTGATCTTGTGGCTACTTGTCCAGCGATGATAGTACCCTAGAGTATGTAAGAGGAATATTCATATGTGTATATATATGTGTGTGTAAATGTATAAACACACACATATATATACACACTGCACATATAAATGTGTCAGGATTTTTGCAAAATCATATCAAACAGAACGAAATAAATAAAAAAAGATGATAGAAAAACAAGAAGAAAAGCGACTCCTAGCCTGGTTGTTTCTGGATGGAAACCTCACGTAAGGACATTGAGCTCTTTAGCACCAACGCATGTTTAATGTCTAATGAGACTCTATCGCCTAGCTAATTTTTTCTACTATAAGATTTTCGCACTTTGAAGTTATAGAAAACAACTAGCACTTCCATCTTATGTACTGAAACAAGTTTTTCCGGAGGTTTAGTCAACTAATGAGTCGCGAGACGTTTTTTAATCGCGAATGAGAATTGGAATGCTCTTGCACGACGTTTTCCTTAAGATTAGGCATTATAATACATTGTGTAATTAGTTCACGCTGGCTGATTAAAAAAATTGCCATACCTGATATTTACAAAAGTTCTTATGGTCATAGAATGCCCAATCTCTTGAGTCGAACGCATTTATGATTTTTTAAAGCCCAATCTTTAACCCAAAATTAGAATATTGAGAACAGGCTCTGTTGTATATGGCATAATATTTAAAGGACGGTAAGCGTTTGTCGCTAGGTGGCACCTACCATCTGGGTTCCACCGGGTTGATTTAACTGTGGGTAGTGTTGCGTTAGTGCTGCTAGGCATTTTTCTTCCCAAAGAACGGATACTCTCTCCATCTCCCTTACGAATAATTCAATTTCACTCATCTGAGCTCCATTATCCCGTCGTAGAGAAGCGCATATTTCAGCGTAACAGCGTTTTGACGCATCGTCCATCTCTTCAACCTCCAGCGCATCACTGGAGGTAATATAGAAGAAGCATCTTTAGCCAACAAGCCATCAAGCAACATGACTATATCTAGGAAGTAACGAGTGGTGGGTTTTAGTCATTTTAATTTTTAATAATAATTAAATTTAACCGTTAATTTAATAGATCTAGCGTTCTACGACCAAACAAACTTGGTTTAAAAGTTAGTGAAGGAAAAGGATATTAGAAGTTGAGTGAACTATTATAAATGAGCTGCTTCGTTACGAAATATCTAGATAGTTGACAATCGCTGTCCAATGGTGTTTTATATATGCCTAAAGAGTTGACCGTGACTAAACCGTTACTGCAACGCTACATTGTTACGAATTCTTTTTAACTGATAATATTAATTGCTTCCCAATAGAATTACCATATTTACATGTGAGCAAAAATGAATTCTATCGTGTATGTTCAACTCCTTATATATGTAAATCAAAGCGGCTTGCACTTTACAGGGCTCTATCATTGAAGTTCCTTTCGCTCTATCATATAATGGATCAGATAGAATAATCATAACTAACTTTTCCTCGTCGCTGGATTCCGCCATACTTTGACTAAGTTCTTGGCTGGGATCCTGTTGAAGTCTACGGATATTTGCCAGTCGATCTTCCTGGTGAGCAGCTTGCTCACCGACGATCGCTGGATAGGCAACTAGTCGCAATGCTCCACTCTCCCCAATACGTGCTATTAGGCGCACAAGTGTCCTCCGTACATACTCTTCAGGATGATTAAGTCGCGCGAATAACTGAGGAATAATTGCATGCCACGGTTCTGCAAAAACGAACATACTATGAAACGTTAGCTCAAAAATTTTATAGCGTCTATAGCAGGCAGCACGATATCAGTCAGATTGAACTAGATGAAAAAAAATCGTACATGCATAGAAATATACCTGTGACAATGTTAGTCGCCATATGACCTTCAAGTGTGTCTTGTAATGAGTGAGCATGCTTGACGATTAGCCGTAAAAGTCGCAAAGTCGCCTCGGCCTGAGCCGCATCGTTGCCTGCCGGACTCAATCGTAAGAAGTGAAAATACGCATCCAATGCGCTGTGGTAATGACGGAACACACGGGATTGTACGGCCAACTCAACTGAAAGAAGATGATCGCATGCCTGCGACAATCCAGGCTCGGGCACAGATTCAGCCTCGAGTAATGCAAGGATCTTAGAACAATTCGTTCATAGCATACGGCGGCGAGGTAGGAAAAAGGTCATTTAATTAACCAATCAATTAGTGATGTTCAATAAATGCGCAAAAAACATGACAAAAAAGACAAATTAGTAGAAGTTTATGAAACTTGAGACTTGTTCAAAATAATTCAACCATACTAGCCAATATTGGATTATGGTAAATTAATGACACGTTGATATACAAACCGACCTTTTGTTTCTTCGATGTGCATCCACAATTTCCCGAATCACAATATTCGATTCGGCCAATGACCGAACACATTGGCGTGGACAAGTGTGCAACACCCAAAGGCGTCAGAACCGAGGAGATCAGCTTTTGTTCAACAGCAGCTATCTGTGTGTCGCCGGAGTCGATGTCTCTGCAAGCATAATTGTTAATTTATGCATTGGTCCTCTTGTGAAACAAGCAGTAATGAATCCTTATACGATAACACATGACGCACAGACCTAAAAAGTTGCGTGGAATTCGATATAAAATTTCTACAGTAACGCGATGCTTTTCATATGAGCGTCCCTTACCTCTTGCCGCAGTAATAGGACCAATCCGCAAACTTGAAGTAGGCTTTAGCGTAATCCGGCTTCTGTTGGCACGCCTGGCTTAATAACAGACCTACCCTCCATTGATGGTGTCCCTCGCTTGTAATCCCCATTGACAAATTTTGGACTCCGCCGGCAGTGAGAACTCGAGCCAAACCGACAAGAGACTCTGCATCGCCAGCCTGACCTTCTGATAAAACAGCGACAGCTGCAGAAGGTCCGTCAAGTGCTCGAACCAATTTGCTGTACTGGCGATTGCAAAGACCCGACGAGAACCGGTAAGCACCGCGGGCTTCTGCGGTCATCTCCGTTAGGACAAGTGTTTCGTCGATTGTCTGAAAAAAAAATGACGTTTAGTATTGGGAAAGCATACTGCAAACGTGATTAAATCTTCCATAGTTAGGCGTCATTTTTGGTATAGTACCTCTATGTGGGTTATATCATCGTTATATCTCAAGCTCGTGCGATATACGCGTAGTGCTCAATTAAGCTTAGGTATTTGTTATATCCATAATGTAACTTATGGTTTGTTCGTAATTCACAAAGTACGTTACTAAATCTTATGACACTTATCGAGTTGGGAAAGAAAAGCAACTCACCGACTCGAACCTTCGTAGTGCCTCAAAGGCAAGATTGAAATTGGATTTCTTGCGCTGTCGTGACACAAAGTTCTTGAGCTTCAATTCGTCCCACTGGGTAATATCGTCGCAAATTTTTAAGCTCCTCCGGCAGCTTTCCACTTGGTCTTTGACCATCTCCGTTAGAATGGGATTATCCTTCAGCTTCAATTTTTCGTAACTTCGAAGGGCAGTTTCGAGCTTTTGGCCGGCATGCTGCGAGCTCGCCTTTAACCATTGACTGAGACTCTCAGATAGCGTAAAGTTTGTGCTCAAAAAGTGAGCAAAACCCAGCAGTCGATTCGGCGCTTTCAGTTCGATGACAGCTTTCGTGTAAAGCGAAGCAAAGAAGCTGATCTGATCGCTATTTAAGGTGAGCTTGTTGTCAAAGAATGATTCGAGTTGCCAGACCGCCAAAGGATGTTGACATCGCGTAATCGACAGCTTAGCCACGAACGGCCTTACCCTTTGCAACCACTCCTGGCAGGTGTTGCGATTTGCGCGAAAGAAAGCCCGGCATTGCTAGAGAACACGGAAAAAACCAAATCAAAACAGATAGAACTTGGTGGTTTTAAAATTTCTTTGCTGAAGAAATTAAAGGCACTTGTAATGGCGGATTATAGCTGGCTGACTCGTTAAATTTAACGTACCTTTTCGTAGTTATTGCTGATCGTTACTGTACATTCGTAAGCCTGATACATACAGCGTTCGAGTGCATCCATAAACTTTAACATTACACAGCCCCGATGTTCATCAAGTGAACTCTTTAGGACAGATTCGATGAACCTTAGACACAAAAATCAATATGAATGTAAAAAAAAAATAAAAAGTTGATTTTTTTATGTATTTTAGGTATGCTTTTTGGCCTTTAATTTGTTTGCAATACAATGTAAAGGCAATAGTGAGTTTTTGCAAAGCAGATTTATTACTTGACATCGTAAGAAGAGTTGAAGTTTCGATAGTTAAAAAATTTACCCCAGCGAGTCCTGAGGTTTGCCCAGATAACTTTTGAGCTTTCCGTGCACAAGGTGCTGTGCACTCTGCCAAGCAAGCCAAGCCCAAAGTACGCTGGAACACGGAACTGACGAGGAACCATCCCCCTCACATTTCATGTAGAGGCGCGACAATAACGTATCGCTCAACCTATTGAAATGCCAGGACCCACGTGATAAAATTAGATTCGAAGAACAAGTTCTAGCACATAACGCTTTCAACTTTTTTAAATTCCTGTCATGCCATTTCTTTATAATAGCTGTTCTAATAATAAGTAGGACACCAGAAAACGGTGCTCTGTCTGACATATTTATACATACCTTAACCTGTTACTGAACATCAAAACACCTTTGGAACATAATATAATTAACAGAGACCAAAAAATAATATCACCTAAGTAGTAAGTTATGTGTACAAACTCATGCTTTAAAAATTAAGCTCTTTAAAAATTAATAAAAATTAAGAACAAACTGAGACCAACTTACTTGTCGCTTTGTCCAGAAACGTACAACATAAATTTTTTGAACGCTATCGGGTCTCCTGCCTGCCAATCGTAACGTTCAACCAAATCGTCGCTATCTTCACCGGTGATATCCAAAACGGCTAAAATTTGCTTGTCTGCTGACCCGAGTTTTGCTAACTTCCGCACCTCAGACAACGTTGGCTCTCCGAAGGACCATCCTTCGAGTTTGAGAAGACCCGTCAAGATGTTCAGCGCACGTTCTGAGTAAGGGTTCTTCCACTGTTTAAGAATCACGTCGACAACTGCAGCCACTAATGCTGTCATCACGGGTGCAGAAGCTAATTGCTCCCCGTAAGCGGTTACTGTTGGGTTGAATATCAACTCATCCAACCAGTCGAGCACCAATATACTTCAGACAGAAGAATTAACGATAATCCACAGGCAAATGCAGAATTAGATACGCATTCGTCTCTATGTATTTAAGTACTATTTCATTTAGCGCACACACTATTTATGTATTCTTATCATATAATATTCGTTATTGTTGTTATAAAATAGTTAGCAGTAACCTTGTGTACACATGTGTGTGTTACTATGTATAGAAGTACGTAAGTTTCTTTACATTAAATGAGTATACTGAATCCAGTTAACATAAGACAAATAAAGGAACTTACCCTATGTATCCACCATCAGGAAGGTGTTTTGTAAAAAGCTGGAGAATCATATTAAAGTGATTTGCTGTGGCGGAAGTTGACGGCTCAATAAGGTCAGAGTTCACAACGAAGTGCGTATGGGTGATTGAGTGCACTCGTAAAAGACGGAGGATCTCAGGTTGAACGCGCTCCTCGACAACTGGATCTCCTACTAACGAATGGAGAAGTTCAAATAGCGATGGCCTTACCGCTAATAACTGGAATGGGCAAATCGTATTTGGGTAAGCTTCAAGGTACTCATGAAAAATTTACCCTCCCGTGTCAAACGAGAAGAGCATATTATTAACCAGGGAAGGTTATCACATACTAATGTATAAATAGTCTATTAATAAGTAGATTGACCATTAAGAATACAGTAGTAAAATGTAAACATGCGGATACATACATTCTATAAACGATCACTTATCAAAAAATATTAATTTAATACTCATTGTTTAAACGTAAGATAGATGTTAAATAACAAAAATAATAGAGGTGAATCACCCTGAAGAATATTACACGAAAATTACCATTAAAGAATATTATAGTGTTTTTTTGCAATGGCAAAATTACTGAGAGACAGAACTGCTTACTGAAATGAGAGAATTTTTTGTTTCGGACATTCCCTGAAGCGCACCGACGGCTGCCAAAGCTACTTTGACATTTGGACTACGAAGGTCACTTGCAAGATACTGAAACCCGGCTTGTACAAGAGGTACATCTTTCAGAGCCATAATGTCTCGGCTGACGCGGACGAAACTTTCCTGTATCTGCACACTCTTATTGCTGCGAAGCTTGTACAATGCGCCGGTTGGTGAAAACATAGCTTCCATGATTGTCATCTGAAACACATGAAACCACCGCCATGTGTCACTACTTCGGCTCAGATATTTACTTTGGCATTCTTCTAACTAAAGTTCGTAGCCGTGAAACTTTATTTATCTACAGATATGTAACATGTGGTCTTCGAGATATCTCGCGCTTTTTTAGACCATAAAATTAAGCCCAAGTTTCCCATGGTTTGTACACGTGTTTCTAGCTAACATTTCTCTAGCAATATACATAACGGCTTAGATTGAACAATGTCCATAGTATTCTTTTGTCCTCTGTCATCACACTTGCTGCCAACTTTCTATGTAATTTAAATACGCTTTTGATCGTTTCGCTCAAACTGTGTGCGGTGTTTCATTGCGAAATTGGAAACAGCGATCCTCAGACTATTCAATAATAGATTAGCCCTTTAAGCAAGCGCATCGACGTATGCAGTATCGGTGTATGCTTAGACCAGATACAGATGCCATTTACCAACATACTAACTAGTAGAAACGGTTCCTGCTTGTAACTTGGAGTCAAACTATTTATATAGGCTCCGCGATCATTCATCAATATAATTTGATGCTTCGACTTTTTCAATTGAAATAAACACAGATGTAATACCCACGTGAACTTGTCCATTTGTTGTTGAACTGATCACAAGTGATGTAAGGTTAAGGAGCGCTTCAAGGTATCTAGTATGAATTTGAAATTGGGGCGCATCGTTCAACTGAAGCGTTAGGAACGAACAGATGTCCGCGGAACGACTCATTAACACTGTCATTGAGGAGCACATCACGTTGGCTTCCGTCAAAAATGAAAGAAGACTACACGAATCCTTTAAGAACCTGAAAAGAAACACCGTAGGACAGTGTCAGTGGAAATAATCTCAATAAAAACTACGATGGCACTAATTTATGATATTTAACGAAATTCTCATCCTATATGGCGCACAGCTGGTCACCATACGTGTCTATACTAGCAATAAACAACGAGCAACTGCTATATGCTTCACCTTTGCACCGTAAGTAGATTCTGCATAACCTCCTCCGCATCCACTTGGATATCCACCTGATTTTGAATAGCGTTGGCTATATTCGTCATGACGAGCAGGATCGAGCATAGTTTGTCCACAACACCGCTTTGACCATTCAGGATACTCTGTGAATTAGAAATGGATATAGGGCTAGGTCCCTGTTCAGGCAAAACTGTTATACATCCTTCCTGTAATTTACGACCTGAGAACTTTCCAATTCAAGGTAAGATAAAATAACACCCGAGGTAATTTTTGTGAGGCAGGGAGCCTTGCCACGTTATAAATTTCACGTTGGAGAGCAGAGAGCTGGATTCGTATCATTTAGAAAACATGAAAGAGTGAGCTTGAGAGGCATGAGAGAGTAAAAAGTGAGATGAAATTACATAGCAGCCCGAAGTGTTTGTGAACACAATGATACGCAACCCATACATACAGCAGTAAATGAAGCGATGTCCTCCTGGAACTGCTTGATCAGCGAGACTGAAAAGTCAGAGTCAACGGAAAAGTACGGCGCCATCGTAGTTAACGATGACGCCATAAACGATGCTAACTCTTGGCCAGCTGAACCATCAATATGCCAACCGATTAAAATATCCGACACGTCCTGCAATATAATAAACCAATAAACAGATGACACCAAAATCGGTAAAAATAGGAAAATTTCACTCATTTCTAAGATCCCTTATAGTATTATTATTAATAATCTCGTTTATTTTACAAATAAAAAAAAGCACGACAGCTAGCTTGAATCCGACAGAAGTAAAAGAAAGCCAAAAAAACATCGTTGCGAACTGGCTCTAATGTACATTACGATCTATAGTAAAATAAGGAGCCGTACAACGCACAATTACATCGAGGTATTTCATTATTTCTAGTAGAGGTTAATCATCTGTTTCAAAAAAAGGCAGATTCTATGATTTCTGATCAGTAGAAAACAATTAGTATCGTAGACTCAAGATACAATACTCTGAAATATCCCTTGAAGATCGACGAATCGTTAGCGTAATAGAGAAACCCTTCAATTAGGGGCTTCAAAACGACTGGATTGTCGGTGCTTTCGAGGATCTCGAACAATTTGGGGAGTAGAACTTCTGAACCCATTGAAAGAAGACGTTTCTTCCACAGATACTTCGAAATCTTCGTGATGGCATTCAAGATGGAAATCTTGCAAAGGTCGCCGGGCATGTCGACATTATTAGCAAGTACGCCAAGGTAGCCCTGCAATAAGACATACGTCATCAAAAAAATAGATTCCGTAAGTTCAGACGACCTTAACCTTTTAAAGGAGATCCGTTAGAGAGAAACGGCGCAACAGCCGCTTGGCCTATATCCTCTTATGAAATTACTCTACTGAAATAGGTCTAACTGGACCTAACATCGTTTTTTCTTTACTGTTTTTCATACATTCTTAATATTATTTCATTCTAAATTAAGAACACACGCAGACCTGGAGCTGTGACGATTCCTCATCTATGAGAATTTTCGCCACGTACGTCAAGATGTGCGTGACGTACGATCTTGACGTGTCATCCGATGGACAGTTGAGAAGGTACGATGACAGTTGGGTAGCCAAAGCCATTGCATGTTTCTGAAACAGTCTGCGGGTCGCCGGCTGACTGCTGCAGTTACTATGGATGAGTTCTATTTTCGAATCTGTCATCCGATCATATCGTCCCGAACCGCTACCAAGGCCTTGAAGATAAGTCTCCAGTTCTGCGAACCAAACGAATATAAAGAAATATTAAGAAATGTTTGTAAAGAAGACAGGCAGGTTCATTGGCATAACGCTTCATTATTTAAAACTTTCAAGTAATTTCCTAAAGGGAAGTAAAGAACGGCATTGCACATAATCACTGAAACGGTGCTTTTAATATTTCTCTTGTCTAAACGACCCGCCCAGTGTCTCTCGACTTACTTTAATTTATGAAGCCGTTATGTATTCTTCAATTTAATTTTGAGAATCGAAATAAGAATACATTTTAGCCTATCATTTCCTAAGACGCAAAGAACATGCGATTCAAATCCTATTCTGATCCGGACGAGGTATGCGAATTAATCCAAATACTGTTAATCTAAAATCCAAATCCCTTGAACAGCTAGAGCAGTAAGTGACTAGAGAATCAAATAAATAAAATACAGACAAATTTACAGAAACATTCGACATTATTCTCCACGAGAAAATGACATTTCCAATTTTCTTGTATTCAACGCTGTGTTCCATGCACATGTAGAGTTCACTAATATTTTTCAATAATGAATGAAAACATTTACTGTGTAACCTGTAAAAATGGTTCTTCAAATGTAAACAAATTATCTATCAATAAAAGTGAAAGCTCTCTTGGTTCTCCTAAACAACGTTAGTAAAGCGCCCTGCTTACTCTATGGTGATGTTTAAATCAGTCATTAAAAATTGTGGAATCATTCTTGAATGTATCATGAAAGAGAAATTCGTACCTGAACTCTGCCTGGCTTCATAATCATTATCGTTGCGCTGTCTCCGAGACCCGCTCATCTTTACCTCAGTTCTTTAGCCTTAAACCATGTACACGTCTGACAACAAGTCAACAATAAAAATGACAACCACTCTATAACTACGAACAGTGTTCAGCACATACATACAAAATATTATAGACCGCTTGCGTTAACAGTCAGTCACACCACAATACACTCATCGTATTATTTCAACGGGTAGTCAGATTATTCGGAATATTTCGAACAGATAGACACGTTAATTCGCGGAACGTGGAAGCGTTGCAAAAAGGATTCCTTCCTGGAACGGCCACGCAAAGAGGCAGCTCGAAAGCCTAATATTCATTTTGCTGTGAAACATACACTGATTTAAATCGACAACTGGAAATTTTCATCGGATTTTATTTTGGTCTAAGAACGACTTGGAAAGAAAGGCATCGTTCCGTGCTTTATCGGCTATGTTTTAAGCGGCGGCAAAGATAAAATGTTTAGTAAATGAAAACAGCATGTGTTCGTGAACAGCTATGCAAGTCAGCTTTTTGATATCTACTTTTTGTTCTTCCCCTAAATAACACCGTTACTTGTGCTGCGCGACACAAAAACAGGGAACAAGGTACGTAGTAACCTAGCCTCAAGATCCAGCAAAATTAATGCCTTTATACGTAACAAGTGGTGTAAATCTTACATGTCTTGATGTCAAACCTGGCAAGCCTGAACCTCGTTGAAGGGTTCAGTGATGAAAATTCTCGCTGTTTCGATTGTCTCACGTATTTATTGACATGTTACTTTAAAAAGTATAAATCAGGGTAATGCATAAAGCACGCATGATTCACTTAAAGGTAGCATGTGCTTCTTTTTTAGTTCGTCTTTGGTAGTATCCATGGTTAGGGTTCTTTAACAAAAAAGTCAATGAGAAATAAGTCTTTTTGTACCTAATGGCGTTGCAAACGTGTAAATTCTATTTATTATTATGCTGTTACTCGATATATTTGAGGCACAGTAAGGCGCGCGTTCATCAATTACCCCGACAGTGATTGATTTTCATAGTCACACATTCTTTTAAAAAATACGTTTATTTTTTGTAATAGCAAATATTTAGATAATGCTTTTAAATATAAGCAAGTGCATAAGGATAAACGCAATGAAAAGACACATGTAAACATAATTACGTCCGAGAACACTTGTATTTGCTCCGAATATCACACACATACATAATACTGTCATTTCCCTTTATCCAACCTATAATAAAGTTATTTAGTATTTTAACCCAATAAATCCATATTTTAACAGTTGTCCTCAATTGTTTTCAACGTTGATAAATAAGTTACCGCGAAAACCCAAAAACAATTATTTTCATTATAATATTGAACTTCCAGTTTGTGATGGATGAATTGCTTGCAGGCCTCTAAAGCAATCGAAGATGTTGCGCCGGTACGCTCGTGAACGGCGCGAATATCTGTACAATAAAACCGTCGACGACAAACGCAAAAGAATCGAAGCCAAAAAAGAAAAGCTACGCACAGCTGTCGAAGGGAACCGCCCGTTGCCAACTGAACTGCGCAATGAAGCGCTTAAGTTACACGAATCGCTGGAATGGGACCTAGCAACGGTACTTTAGTGTAACACCTATTTATCAATATTTGTTTTGACTAAAAATGTTCGCTACTTCTGTGCCACAACAAGTCCACTAGCAATATAGAAATACAAGCAATTATAGTGGAATTTACCAAATTATGGATTGCTGAATTATGTACTATAGACTTTCTGTTGGCGTTTTCGGAATTCACTTTGAACATTGTTTATCTTTAAAGAAAAGCTTAACGATCATGTTGTTTTATTTTTGTAATTTCAGCCATTCTCGCATAATGCAGAAGATGACGAATACCGCTGGGCTGGTGTCACGGACCCAAAGATTGTGATAACGACTACTCACGATCCCTCCGCTTCATTGAAACAATTTGCTAAAGAGCTCAAATTGATATTCCCAAACGCGCAAAAAATGAATCGAGGTATGTTATGTTCGATAAAAGCATAAACAGCCACTCCGCAGTTTTAAACCTTAATTTCGAGCTACATTTATTACTAAAATTATTTAACAAAAATTGTACCTTAGGTTTTTCTTCTTCATTCATCGATCTTTTTAAAAGATCGATGAATCAAGGTTACAATAGGAGCATCCTGAAAGCATTGTGATCTGAACACTATTAATTACAGACCGATTAACAATTCTTTATCATACGATATTGTCGTCTATATCCTGAAATTTGGAGGTAATTACGTTTAGGACAGTCGTGTCAAATCTCAAATATTTTTTTATTACAGGAACGTATGACCTTAAGGAATTGGTTACAGCATGTCGCGCCAATGAAGTGACTGACTTTATCATCGTACAGGAGACTCGGGGAAGACCTGATGGCCTTGTTATCTGTCATTTACCTTATGGGCCTACTGCATATTTTACGATCTACAATGCAATAATGAGGTAATTCTATAATAGTTATTGTATAATCTGCGTTATCTGACAGTTCATAGATCACGCTAATCTGTTGGTCTCAAGCCCCAAATAATTTTCCTTAACCTCACGTGTAGCTATAAAAGGATTCGTTCGTTAGTAAAAAGCTGTTTTTAAGTGCTTTCATGATTAAATCGTTTCAGGCACGAAATTCCTGATATTGGCACAATATCCGAGGCGTATCCTCATCTTCTGTTCAACAACTTTACTACGAAACTCGGCAAGCGCGTGGAATCCATTCTAAAATACCTCTTTCCCGTTCCAAAGCAGGATTCGAAAAGAGTCATTACATTTGCTAACGTCGACGACTACATTCTATTTAGGTAAAATTAGAACAGATTTCGACATCACATAACACTTTCAGTTAATAATATTACAAAAAAAATTACCAGTGCGCAATCATTAGGTAGTCAGGCACAGCAAAAGCTTAACGAAGGTGGCAGGGATTTGGCTCAACTTAGTTCATTGGAATCGGAGGAGAGATACCATTCCATTCCTCCGACACACGTTCAGGTTACACGAATTGATTTAGTATACCCTCTCAGTCAGAAACGTAATATTGATCATCATTTTTCCAGGCATCACACGTATTCATCGATAAATGGGCAGGTGGAACTGCAAGAGGTCGGACCGCGTTTTGAGCTGAAACTATACGATATAAAGTTAGGATCTATCGATGAAGCAGCAGCTCTTGATTCCGAATGGAGTTTTAAGCCTTTCATGAATACTACGCGCAAGAGGCTTTTCCTTGGGGAACCGTCGGAGCTCGCCGACGGAAGATAATTTGAGAAGAGGCAGAGAAGAACTACGACCGCGAACTCTGTAATCTTATATATGACTTATAGTCTTATATATATAAAGTATTTTTCTGTAGGTTATTTCGCCACCAGTTCTTTTGCGGACAATTTGAGATGCAACAAGGCAGTGATTGTATGTATGGTCAGGTGATGTATATTTTTATTAAGGGAATGACACTACAAATATAGATCTAGTAATAATAAACTACCAAAATTTATTGAACTTCATATGTGTGGATTTTTTTCTGCTTTTTTCTTGTGTACCAAATGTATCATGCGTGTAGGTTTGTGACCATTCCGCTAATTAAAAAAATTACTAAATGCAGCCAAACCCTACTTTACACACCCATTTAATAATGAAGACTTGAATTATGAATGAAATTATGAATAAATAGTAATTTGTATTTCATAAATTAACGTCATCAAGGAGAAGTTTACACATTTGTCCTACATGTTACAAAATAGCTCGTTCATACAAGTAATCACTATTTTTGTAAATTTTTAATAATAAGGTTTGTGTGTGCCAACAGTTTCTAGCAATTGCAATCAGTTGTAGCTTTCCTGCTCAGTCAAAAATTCCTGATACTTCTTTTCATGCGCTTGTTGGAGCTTTTTAAGCTTCTTCTGCAATCCTTTGCTAACTTCCTTGCCTTCGACGTCCAATACTGGTATGCCCGACTCATCAAAAACACTGTACTTGTCCATTTCCCTTTTAAACAAATCCTGAGGAGGCACTTTTCGTAGCAGCTCCTTCTCGGCCGCTACCATCTCTTGTTCTTTCTTTTTAGCTTCTTTTTCCAGTCTTTTTTTCTCTTCAATCTTTAGCTTTGCCTCTTTTTCACGCATCAGTGTTTCACGGTCACTCAGCTTAACAATGGTTCGTTGACCTTCGTGATCTTCGAGGCGGACACCAAGCTCAGGCAGCACTTCGTCTCGAAGGAGGTCACATATTTTGAGAATATCAGCCTGTTTCGTTTTACGCGCTTGGGTGCGAACTTCGGTACGAAAATTCGATAGCACAGTCAAAAATGGCGTGACGATTGCTTCAATACTGGTATTCCCTACGCCGCCAATGGCGGGGAATCCGATTTCGTCAGACGTTTCGATGGCACCGAACACGCGCAATATATGCGTAACATACACGGCGATATTCTTGAGGAGGACAGTGTTTAACGTCCGCTTGGCAGTATTCATCTCTCGTATATAAACGTTGACAGCAGATACTGACTCTCGAAGGGCGTCAAGGGCCGACCTGGTGTCAATGTTATCGCACAGGGCCGCATGAACTGAGGATCTGGTGTTTTGGAACATATCGTTTAATTTCATTTCTTCAGTATTCCACTTTCGCAGGGACTCCGTTGCAGACGCACCTGTTGTTCGCAGCGTATCCTTTACCGAAAGGAAGAACTCATTAAAAATCTTCTCGTACTGCATGGCAATCTCCATCGTGTTGTCACTGTAGTCTAAAGTATCCTTCCACTGATGCAATAGAAAGGCTAGCCGCAACTGACGTGCGGTGTTCTTCCGAAGAGCATCTTTGATCGTAATGAAATTCTTCAACGATTTGGACATCTTGCAGCCTGAGATGGTCAGATGTCCGGAATGTAGGAAATATCGTACCCAATTATCGTTATTAAAATAGGCCTCCGATTGTGCTATTTCATTATCATGGTGCGGGAACTTGAGGTCGTATCCGCCCGAGTGAATGTCGATACACTCGCCAAGCAATTCGGACGCCATGACGGAGCACTCGATATGCCAGCCAGGTCGGCCCCTGCCCCATGGTGAATCCCAGGCTGGCTCTCCGGGTTTCGAGGCTTTCCATAGTGCGAAATCCGAGTTGTTCCGCTTCCCACAGCCTTGGCTTAGGTCGCCCTCGCCCTCTTGAAGTGCTTTATCGTCTCCGAAGGCTTCAGGCACAAGTTTGGCATAAAAGTGGTTGTCACATTGATCGAACTTGATCGTGTCGAAGTAGACAGATCCTTGACTTTCGTAAGCTAAACCCTGAGTGATAATCTTTTCCACAAATTGAATGATTTCAGGTACGTACTCCGATACTCGAGTAACGACGTCAGAAGGTAATACATTTAACGCTTTCATATCGGAGAAATATTCCTCTTCCCAAAAGCGGGATAATTTGTTAAAGATGGAATGATCCGTAACTGATGATCCCTTCTGCGAATCCAACCAGTCTGACAAAGGGTCTTTAAGGGCTTCCCATAATCGTGCTTCATCTGTTGGGCAAGCCAGTGCCGCATCCGCCTGCTCGACAAGCCTAAGAAATGTAATAGCTAATATTTTAGTATTTGATTTTTCAATGATGATTTTTCAATCCTAGTCATGTATTAGGAATATATGAGTCAATTATTGGAAACGAATATAGCGTCAATGTACTAGTAAAAATAAGTAAAATTTAGAAATATTTTCTCATTCCGCTAACATTAACAAAAGTAGTGTAATTTTCAAAATTTATATATTTTGTCTAATTTTATAATTATTTGAAACGTGGCATATACGTTTTTTTACAAACTTTACGCAACACTTAAAGAGGAGCAAACAATTTGCGGTCAACACTATAAGCGACCTGCTTTGCTTAGTTAAGGACTGTCACTCAAATATCATTATAGTCTTTACTAAGAAAGTAAAACTATAAGAAATAGTTTCGACACGTGTGTCGGGACGCGAAACAGGAACAACTGCAATCGAATGCATGTATCGCGGGGCTCGTAACTCTTCGAACATTATCGTGTTAGAACACAATTGATCCGACAAGATGGATGGCACCACCGTCGCTCACTATACGGGAAAGGCTACACACAACTGCTACTGGGTCCAGTTCATTTTCTCGAATTGAGTATTATCTGTCTAATTTAGCACACTACATCGTACGCACCTTTCAAGCATGGCGCTTTTACCTTTATCTTCTTCCTTGGCTAGCTTTTCGCGGTATCGCTCCACGGCCTCTTTGCCATCTTTGACAAAATTCTTAGGATTAGACTGTCGATACTCCTCGAACAAATGGTTCTGCCGCGCTCGTTTAATAATTTTATCGTCGATATCAGTGATATTCATTACAAAAAATATATCGTAACCAAAGTAATATTGCAGAACCCGACGGAGAATATCAAACGAAATATATGAACGGGCGTGACCCATATGGGCGGCATCGTACACTGTCGGACCGCAGTTGTACCATGTGATGCGCTGGCCTTTTTGCGGGACAAAGGGTTCCTTCTGTCGTGTCAACGAATTGTACAGCTTCAAGCCGAGCGTAGTACCTGCCGGAAGCTTCCAGGAGGGCTGGCAACGCTTTCGTTTCTCTTCCATATTTACTTTACTTACAAGCAAATTAACTTTTGTTGTGATTTTTTTACCAACACCCAATCCACAAATAAATGATCACTGGGACAGAGCAACAAAAACTTTTCTAAGTAGCAGTTACTGGCGCCGGGTGCTACTTTTTAATCTGCTGAGTGGTGCCGCAACT
Source organism: Varroa jacobsoni (assembly GCF_002532875.2). Taxonomy (NCBI): domain Eukaryota; kingdom Metazoa; phylum Arthropoda; class Arachnida; order Mesostigmata; family Varroidae; genus Varroa; species Varroa jacobsoni. Next base: position 200,098 of record NW_019213604.1, read on the forward strand.
AACGAGCCTCTAGCGGCACCAAAACAACACACGAAATGGCTGGTCGATGTTTGATGTTGATGTGTAAGCTGGCAAAACATCTTAACAATACGATGATGACGCACCAACTGGGCATAAACAACTGCTTAGAAAATGCAGGTTATAGGCAGACGGCTATCCGTACTAGCTGTGGGCGGTAAAAACAAGTACAATAAACATCCGCTCAGCAGACTATGTATTTGTGTTTTTAGAAAATTGGGGTTATTTGTCAGTATTATAGATTACTCATTCGAAAAACGTACCTCGATAGTAGGTAACGCAAAGAATGCGATAATTTTGAAACTTAATCTTTGGAGAAAACACTTCATGAAATGAGGGTTTTTCTTAAATTTCACCAGCTACGCATGACTCATTAGTACCGAATTAAATTAAATAACATACGATTATCCGGACAGTTTTGTATAGTTTAACCTTGCATCTTGACTAAGTATAGTGAATTGAAGGCACAAGGGCTATTGCTTAAAGAAAATTAGCTAAATAAGAAATGTAGAACCGCCGTTTTAAGCAGATACATCGAATCGCTTCAAGGTTTAGGTTACAAAATGTGAGGTCCGACTCGTTATTACTGACTAAGCAAGTATCTATAGCTACCAACGATAACAGACATTGTGTCCCTACAAATGGCCACAAAAAAGCTTTGTCCAAAATTTCATGCTTTCTATGACTTCGTTAGCTTTAATGGTACATCTTGAGTTTATATTGAGCTAATGGCTCTTAAACAGAATGCAAACTTACTTTTACAACTACCACAAGGAGACAGCCAAGTATAAATGTATATGTAGACGCTAGTTATCTACTGAATTCTGCACGCCTCTGTGCGTTTGAACAATGGCATCGAAAACTGCCCTACGGTAAGAAATCTTTTTCCCTTGACGACGTGTATGGTGAGCTGGTATTTATTTATTATATATATTTATAATATCTCAAGTTTACCCAATTTTTAATTGTCAAAATGGTAATTACCAACAGGTAAGTTAAATAAAAATATCGGATAATTTTATAGGTTTAAGTAGTGGTTCTATAAGTTATAGATGCCTTGTAGAAACCAATTTTCCAAGAGGTAGAAGACGTGAAATTAACAATATTTTAGGCCTTTGCAGTTTTGTAATTCTATATGAATTTAAAGACATGGAAACATGATAATTACTGTTTTACGGGGGAACTGTTATCAAGGAGGTTCATATTTATTTTTTGAATCACAGGGTAATGTGCACAACATAATAACAAAAATTTCGTAATATCCGATACAGAATGTTAATAATAATCTTTTCTTTTTTGATAACTCACGAATAGACATTAACTCGTATATTGCCCAAAAATGTATTACATGTAATTTCTTTTGAGTTTCAAACGGAACGAGAAAACCGCCTATTATTTTAGCGTCGTTTTCGTGATCTCCGTGAAAGTCCTTAAGTAACTGGTTTTGAGATTCAATCTATTTATTTACCATATTTTCGTCTACCCATAAAGCAGACGATCAAGTTGCGCGCTACACGGTAATTCAAATAAGTTGACTGCGGGTTACAAACGTAACGATAAGGTTGTGCTTTAAAAAAGTGTTCTGAGACGTATTCTAAACCGAGATAGAGTAGCTCAACGCATCGCCTACGCTATTTAGATGTGACACAACAAACGTGAAATCAAGAATTCAATCATAATTAGTGCTTTGCAAACCTCTTTAATGAAATAAGCATCTGGTGCTTGCATTGAAACCAAGTCGCAAAACCAATATTTTTAATTTAGATATAGCAGTGTTTGTGTAAACCGTTCGCTGGATTTCTGCCTAACAAGAATCGTACATATGGGTATCAAAAACAGACTGATGGAAAACCGGCTTCGAATGGTAAGAACTGCAAAAAGTTGCCCATTGTTTATCGAGTCGAACCTATCAGTGCTCGGTCAATAATGAAGGTTTCAAAGTATAATTAATATGTGAAGCGAATGTGAAAGTTTTCAGTAAACTTAGGGACGTTCTTATTAATGGCGGCGAATCCTCTAGCGATAAGGTCTAATGCTTCTGGAGACAATTACTGAGCGCCATGGCAACAAAAAAAGTATCAAATATATATAACCTTTAAATTCTGAGACTATCTTGCTTCATAAAGTTCTCAAATCACTAGGGTGCTGAATTAAATCTATATAGTTTTATCCAACAAACCTTTAAGGTACTAAATGAAAGCACAGCAAATTTGAATAGCATGACTCTCTCAGTGCCCCAGCAACATTAGTAAATATTGAATGGTAATAACTTTCTTTGGTTTGAACTCATTGCATTGTGTAGAGTCGCTCATTGATCGACGAAGCGACGAATCTTTTGACGATATTGCTCACTGCAGCTTATAGCGATAGGCCGGAAGCGGTTGCTGATATTTTGGAGGCTGAAAGGAGAAGGCTAGTAAGTTATGAACATAGTCAAAGTTACAAAAGTAGTAGCAATAACGAAAAATCTTAGATTTTATAACGCTACGAAAAAAAATAGGGCATATCTGTAGCAGAATAAAGCCTACGTTAGAGCGTAAAAAAGGATTCTACTACTAAACAGGATCCGAGATATAAGCATTTAGAATAATAGCTAATAGTACTTAGTGTCGGAAAAGGCTGGCTTCTATTTTAGTCGAGGAGTAACAATAACCGAATCAGTGATGAAGTAATGTTTATCTGATTATAACGGTATAAAAAATACGAGCAGCATTTAGAGCAGGATAACAGTTGTAAGATAGTAGTAGAGTAATACTTTTGTAAGAAAAATAAAGATATGAATGCATTATAGAAACTTCTTGCGGTTTCCCTAAATTGTATTTCAGCCTTTGATGTGTGCAAATTAATTTTTATAATATAGTTTTATCTGCTTTGTTATTATATTTCTATCGTCTGCAGTTTTTTTGCATGGTTTTCTATTATAAAATATTTTAACATGCTCCCGTAAATCGCAATTTCTTCAACAGAACGAGGAGGTGACAAGGCTCCAGGATAGCGTATCGACTATGACGGTGGCAATACGGAGTTACCCCGATGACCTAGCGTCAATTAAGAAGATTCACGAAACCGCAAATGACTTATATGCAAAACGCGGAAATCAGTGATCTGTGTAATCAATTGAAAGCAATGTCGGAAACGCGTAGTATAACTATTTCTGTCTAAATATCTTGTAAACACTAATGTTTTGTGTTGCGTATCTGAAGCATAAATGAGAAGACTTCAAATTCTCAGGATTATTTTTTTCTTTATTGTATAGCTACCGAGAACATAATTCATCAATAATAGGTTAAAATAAATGAACGATGATCAAAACTATACCATCTATTATACATCAGCAACACACACATATTCTACTTTTTATTGCATACCAGTTACTTCAACGATACGTAAAGCTCCGGTCATCTCTCAGTTCGACCACAACGATCCTCATAACAAAGGTAATCGTTGGGATTAGGCTAGGCAGGCTGTGATCAGTCAGACTGAAAAAGTATATACATTCTTTCATTTGAGAGTGGCACTCAAATTGTGGTTAGCTATTAAAAGAAGATTATCTGAATATATTACTTCTTAGGTTATATACATTTAGATCTCACATTAGATTGCGTTTTAGATCTGATGTAGTATCTAATTCCTAAGCCACAACAAAACTTTTTTGGCGTGCATATTGGTGTAGAAATATTTCAATCTTTTATAAAAAAAAACATGACGCAACTGAAGTTATTTGATCTCAACTACATAAAGCCGTCCTTATTTATTATTATTTGAAAGGGATGTAACTTCTCGTTGCCGATGCCCCACGATGAGCAAGTAAATACCTCGACAAAAAAAGCGATTTTGCGTATATTACGCGTGGAGAAGAATGATATCCATATTAATGAAACGTAATTGTACATGAACCGAAATTATGAACTTGGGTCTTACAGTCGAAATGAGAATTAAGGGTTTGAGCCCAATTAAGCTTCAGCTGGGATCGAACCTTGGATTTCCGGATAGTAGCACATGGACTTCACATGTAATTCGTGGATTTGAATAATAGTAACTTAACGCACGTCTGTTCACTGTGTTCAAATAGTAATTGCATACTTTAAGATGGAAAGATACACCAAAAGCAACAGCTCCTTGCTGGACATATATGAAGTTCTATTTCATTTTAGATATGGCTAAGAGTTATGAGGATTTTTAAGTGCCCAGCTTTCGACGGACTACACAAGGGAAAAATCTCTTGCCATCCGGTCTGATAATATTTGGGTAGTTTATTTATAAGTAGGAATCCACTTTAAGCAGTCTCATGTAGAAGTTTACCAGTAATAGGCAGCTAAAAAGTCTCCGATGGAAAAGACAAACCATCTAAAATGTGAACGTGAAAAAGATCAAATCTTGAAAAAAAACAAGCTCAAGGAAAAATATGTTCTTTGACGCTGTTTAGAATAGATACAGTTGTAAACTATGCATAGCAAATTTTAAATTAGGAGTTTAGAATACACAGCTCTATCATTCATATGATTAAGGATACATTTTGTACAAATATACGGTTTATTAAAGTTGTGCGATTGTACTACTGGTACATATTATACAGATTTCTTCTCATTATAATACAGATTTGAAATTATATTTAATTGCATAATCCAGAAGGCTACTCTCTATTATCACATCGTTTAACCACTTCCAAGTGTAAAGAACTGACTGATGGTTCGACCATTTCAAATAGCTCACTAAAGTTTCCCTTTCTCCTGGCGAGAAATTTTGGCAGGTCGCCAGCGCGGTTTGCCTTTTGCGCGTCTATCGAACTCTGCCATAGCAGAAGCTCTACTGTCTTACGACCGTTCCTGAAACAAGACGCCAAATAATGTTGATTCTCATTTGTCTTAAATTTATATACATTTTTTATAGGATACTTTTTCGATAAAACAATAATATAAAAGTATAGAAGTCATACTGATAACCTGAAGCCGCCGCATATTATTTTATGGATTGAAAAAAGTTCAATCGAATTGGCATTTGACTATCAGAACATACAGAATCGAGCCCCAATTTAACCTGAATATCGTAAGGGAGACAGTCTCTTACGTAAATGGATAATTTTACCCGAAAAAAATTTACCCGATACCCCACGTACTTTTCATTTGCAGCGAGATGCAACGGGGTCATGCCTCCATTCGAAGTTGCGTTGATATCGGCTCCGGCAGCAATAAGAGCGTGGGCAATCTCGTAGTTACCCCATCTAGCGGCACAGTGTAGCGGTTGCCATCCCTCAAGAGTACACGCCTTGTGGTCAGCACCGTTATCTAAGAGCAACTAGAAGCGGGTAGAGAAGACGTTATAGCTATTAGCGTCATATATGAAAATACGATATGAAAATAAATGCAAGAGACCTGTAATCAAAATAAAGACGTTACCCAGGCAGCACAGAAAAAGAAAGCCTTTAGTTTTATAGCCCGTTTTTTTTTATCTGCATGCTATCGAACCTGCTTTTCGTACTCAAGGACGCTCTTATGTCAGTTACTCCAATGTGGTAGTTTACAGAAGCAACTATTTACTTACTTTAACACTTTCTAGATGCCCACTATAGCTGGCGCGATGAAGGGGGGTGTACCGGTCTGAATCTCGGGCGCACACGACAGCTGGCTCCTGCGCTATTAATTTTTTCAGGTGTTCCGTGTCATTGAATTCAGCTGCTGTGAGCGCCTGGTCAAACACATTTCCCTTGTATTCCGCTGGTGGAGCTGCAAAAGTTATCGAAATAGGTACAGTATAGGTTCTGTTTATTAGCTGCTAGTTGATATAAGGGAACAAGATAATATATATTCTGGATATACTTACAATAAAGTAATACAACATCACGTGTATATATGTTTAATAAAATCCTTCGTTACTTCTTATAAAGCATAATGGATAAAGAGCTGCGTTACATTTTGTATACTTGTTTTTTGAAATCGCGTGTAGTTGACTTTTTTGTTAGCTCTATACACTAATATAATATACATCAGTATTATAATGTGAGCATAGAAAATAAAAATGCATAGATACATCTTTCTTTCTTCATAGCTCTTCAATGTTTAATAATGACAGATAGAGTTTAAAAAATTTTAAATATACATAAGCATACATAATGCGTTTGAATCAAGTTATCATATATATGAAATAATGGAAAAACGGAAGGATAAAAATATTTTTCCCTATAGGAACCCTATATTAAGAACCCTACCGGGTTTTTCAAATAATTACTATACTGAAGCAATTCAAATTCTATATGATTTATATATGCATTTTTGCTCTTGGATAAAGATATACTATTTATAATTTAAAAATAAAAAAAAATAAATAAATATAAAGAAATATAAAGTTGAATAAAACGCCCCTGTTGTGCTATCTTCGATAATGAACTTTACGCACCGGTTTCAAAATCTGAGCCATCATCCGAGTCGTCGCGGACTTGGATCATGACGCCGCGCGAAAATGCCTGTACGCCTTAGTACATTCCCTTTTTAGAGAGTCAAGTATTAGTTGACTATTCTGTCATACGATGTATTCAAAGACTTTTAAATGATACTGCATGACATAAAATCGGTTATTTATGGACCAACTTGTTTTTAAGTCTGTCAACGACAAGTGTGCGGTTCGCCTGTTCGAAACTGACTTCGTGAATATCAGGTCGGTTCCGACCGATCTGCCCTTTCCACGATACAAAATCGTCTGCTGTTATTGAAATGAAAATGAGGATTCATACCACGGCGTTCTAATAAACTGGAGACCGAGAAGAACATTAAACGTTTCGAGTCTCAAAAAGACCCGACGCAAAAATCTATAAACGGTTGTCGTTCCCTGCTATATCAGTCTTTTATGTGTTGTCATCCCTACGGAGGAAATGTTTTTTTCGCAGTTCTTCGTGCACCATGACCGTAATTATACATCATATATGTCAAAATTTGTCTTTAATTAGTTAACTCGTTATTTAATAACGTTAGTCTTATAGAATCTACATTAGGGTTAACCGGTTCACATAGTTTCGACTAGTAAGGAAGCTGTGTTCTCAACCGACTTTTATATTCAATCTGACACATTCCAATACCTAGTTATATTGTTCATAACATGTCCTATAAGGGTCAGTGCGATAAACGGTAGTTATAGCGACATATTCGTTTACCTGAAAACACCGGCCGTTTCCGCAAAAAGCGTTTTTGTCTTCTACAGAATCAAAAAAATAATCGACAATGCAACCATACGGTAGGTCAACCAGGTCGTGTGAAAAAATACACTTATCTAAAACTGACAGACTCAACTGCTTTGAATTTTTTTTTCTGCACAGTAAAAATGTTTATCCAAAATGTCAGAAATGTTCACTTTCTACGATCAGCTAACGTATGACCCTTTTGTTTTCACCGCGCAACAGCCTACCAGGCCCCGACATCTCATACCTGACGTTATGAACACTTAAGTGTCGATTTAGATGGGTAACGCCCTCAATGGTCACCAACAAATCATAGAACGGAGCAAGCTCATTAGAAGGGTATTTCCGAAGATACACTTTATTTTGGATGAGTGGCTGGGTTTGATGGTCATCATGTGATACCTCTGCGCTTTCAAGGTCCCATGACAGCAGCCGAGAGTCAACTGTTTGAGTAGGGTGGCAGTTACAGAGAGCTGGAATGTTCGGTTCGTAGTCCAGAGCGGCAAAGGTTTGTGAGCGAAATCAGGGAAGATTAGACGAACTTATTTGTTTGACACGAGGTACGTGCGAATTATAGGTGAAATACGGCGCGAAAAAGGATTCTTTAGAATTCTCATGAAATCAATCTTCGATAATTCTGTGTTGATAATGGCTGATTTTTTTTTATTTTTTTTTGCTGAGAATGCGTACGACACTCCGTTGTACATAAATTCAAGTATCTCACTCAGGTTGGTGATACTGGGGCACAAATGCAGAGCTGTTCATTAATGTCAAAGAAACGAAACGTGTAGTGCATAGTAATTGATTAGCTAATTAAAACTATCAAGTGCCCATGGCTCTTTCTTAGTATAATCTGGTGATTGAATGCAAATCATCTATGGAAAACTCATGTTGTTCAAATTTAAGATGCCGACTCTGTGTCATCTCATTAAGTGCACACCCTGGCCTCCTTGGGTAACCGATATCCCTCTGAAACTGTCTAGTAGCAATTTTGTATTAATAATCTACGCATTGTGAAATATAAATCGGCAATTTTTAAGGAAGAACTTACGATCCGCAAACGTGTAAGATGATATGATCATTATCCAGATTATTTAAATCCAAACTTTGTGCCTGATATAACCCTCCACTAATCTCTTAAACTGAAAAATGTTTAACAGTTTTTAGTAGTTTGCTAAAATGTAACGGTCATATTCAAAAATCATATAAAAGAGATCCTAAGGAAAAGTAGAATATTACCTTACAACGCAAAGGACAGTCGCGTGAACTTGGAGTAATCGGTGCAAAATGTGTTTACAGTTACTTGTTCCTCATATGAGCATATGGACGGCAGTGTTAACTAATAAAAGCGGCATAGATCAGCCGATCAACGTGTACAAGCCCATGATGACACAAGCATTGGAAGTTTTTTTTATTGACTGTTTATATTTTGATTTTATTGAACAAAATAAGAGCTTTTCATACGTTCACTCAAAGCGTGTATCCTGGTTTTACTGGTCCAACAGCTATTCCGCTTACAATTCATGAAAAAATATAGTTTTTGTGGTCCATGCCGCGCTTCTTCTACTTGGACATTAATTAAAACCCAGTCATCTTTTAAACTAAAAAGGAATTACTCTATCTGTCTTCATTTTTTTTCAGATATCAAAACCAAACGCGATGTCGACTAACAACGACAAAATTGCGATCTTCCCGTCACGTATGGCCCTTACATTGATGAAAAGTCGTCTGAAGGGAGCTCAAAAAGGACACTCGCTATTGAAGAAGAAGGCCGACGCCCTTCAGATTAGGTGATTATTTTGGTGACTTAATAGCCACCAAAAATCGATACGAGCGATACTTTACACTTTAAATATTTATTACATGGTTAAAGCATTATGTATTGCAAGTGATCTATTAAGTGTGCGCCTTCGCACTGGAATATACCTTGACTACCTCTATCTGTAATAGAAATCTACTGCAATTCATTTTACACCTTTACCTACCTGAGTAGGCAAGCTTCAATGAACAGGTCGAATTTGACATATGGATACGCTACTCTAATGTACGGCTCTGCTTATTAATTTGATAAATATTATTAGCAACGCGGTTGAAATCTTTAATAAAATGCATCTATACGTAAGGCTAAACCTTATAGTTACCTTATTTCGTGATTAATTAGGTTCCGAACGATCCTGAAGAAAATCGTTGAAACAAAGGAGCTGATGGGTGAAATGATGAAAGAAGCTGCTTTCTCTTTAACGGAAGCTAAATTTGTCACTGGCGAATTTAAGCAGGAGGTGCTTCAAAAAATCACTAAGGCACAACTGAAAGTGAGTAGACATGTCCTTATTTAGAATAAACTACGTTTACTCTGAACAATCGGCTGTAATTATAGGATGTTCTGAAATATGTTTGAAATTTCAATAATAGAAGAAAATACTGATTCCACTGAAGGTATTTTCACCCGAAATTAGACAATCGTAAATACAGTTTCCTTTGCATGCCAGAAGGACAGATTTATGGCCGCGTTCGTGGCAAGTCATGTTTCTAGGGCTAGCTTACACAGATTGTCGAATTTACTAAGTCTTCTGCAGCTAAGTGTATTTTAAGTCGCCCTGGTCATCAAACACGGTTTACTCTCGATTAAATTAATACCCGTTTGTAATAAATATAGGTTCGTGACAAAAAGGACAACGTTGCCGGAGTAAATATTCCAGTATTCGAACTATATCAGGACGGCAAAGACGCTAACGAACATATCGGACTCGGACGTGGAGGTCAGAAACTGACTTCTATGAAACAGTACTATGCTAAGGTAAAATGGGTTAAGGAAGGAAAGAGATTTGCGATGAGTCTTATGATCTTCTTGAATTTTTAAAAATGGCATGAGCGATATGGACTCTGTATTTGAATGAGGTATAGTTCAAATGTGCTACCGTTAAGGTAGTGTACTGCTTTATTATTACTATGGCCTATTTAGACACTATATATTATGACGTGGTTCCTAATATAAAACTACGCATTTTTTTTGCCTAATTCTTAGAAATAATAATTCATCCATTGATGTATTATAATGAGTTCGTAATGGTTATTGGATATATTTGTTAACAATACTTTTACCGTCTGCCCGTCTGTACGTATGTAGGCGGTTGAGCTGCTTGTTAATCTCGCTTCTCTGCAGACCTCGTTCATTGTGCTTGACGAAGCCATTAAAATTACCAACAGGAGAGTGAATGCCATCGAGCACGTCATTATCCCGAGGTAAACGGAGATGGAAGATCTACTTTATATAACACGAATCTCTTCCTTGAAATACATCCTTGCTTCCGTATACGGCATATTTATCGCTGACTAATGTACAATGCGAATATCGATTATTTGACCATGGGTCAATGCAAACCAATAAGCATATATCTCATTCTTTTCTGTGTTTTGTGTCGTGATAGGTTCGAGCGAACAATTGCTTACATTAATTCAGAACTGGATGAACGGGAGAGGGAAGAGTTCTTTCGTCTGAAGAAAATTCAAGTAAGAAAGACTCCGGCATTTTCTTCGGAGCGTATTCTTAGTTTGGTTTTACGGAGCTGCCGAATGTGGATTAATCTTTACACAGAATGTTTTTCATTGGTATCGTCTAAATTCAGTTCTATTGAATAGACCCGGCAATGATAAATTTAATATGTCTGAGTATGACTATAAACATGTTAATTACGAATCTAGGATGTTAACTAAAACATACTACAACCCGTTAGGCGATTCACTTGTCATCCTTGGTCCCTGCCCTAAGCGTCATTTAGTAAGTAGTTGAAAATATCCTTTCCGTCTTTATGAAGTTAAACAAGCCTTCTAATACGACTTTTAAACCTGATTGTTGTAAATTTGGCGATGTTTATTAGGAAAAAAAAAAAGCAGCCAAGGAAAGACACGAGAAGCAGTTAGCCTTGTTGAAAGCACAGGGATTCAATGTGGACGAAGTGCCCAATATGCTTGAAGACGAACACGATCAAGATCTACTGTTCTGAAAAGGTGGATGCAATGGGGCATAACGAAGACATTTCGACGCTCCTCAGTTCGTCTCAGCGTTTCTTAGTTGGAACCTGCGAGTATTACCAGTACTGAAGGTTGTTCGTACGAAGTCGAACGTGAAAAGGATCGAAGAAACTTTGAAGAGCAGTGCGTGCGCACGTGAATGGTTGAGTTGCTTCTAGCCTTATTTAGTGTACTTAGGCTTTCTGAATTAAGCCCGCGTATGTGAAATATACGTTCAGTATGTGATTGTGATATATCGTTAAGGTACAACGTATTTCTGGTAAACGTTTATCGACACAGAGCACACAAAAAATACTGATATTGTTTTAGAAAACGGGCTTAAGGTAACGCCCGTGCACATGTGCAATACCAAATGTAATTATGCTGGTATAAGAATTTATGATCTTTATTCGTCTATGGTAATAAAATTATTAAAACAACCAAATTTCCAAATTATAGAGGGATCAACGTCAGGAGCCTGTCTATATGACAGAACAAGCTTCTCACGTTATTTTTAACGACTCCATTATTTTTTCGCTCAAAACCATATCTCTTACTTGCACTTAGGCTCTCCCATCGCAGCCTTTCGTATCTAAGGGCTATGAAATTATTTTCCGTTTAATTCTATTATTGTTAGTGTTATAAATGTAATGGCTAGAATAAAATGTTAGGAACTGGATTCATCATTATGCCGGACAGAAGATTCATGTCAAAGATAAAACGATTAAAAGAGTATAATGCACGATTGATAAATAAAGTATTACTGTAGGCTTTTACTGACTTGACAAAATAAATGCATACGCTGTTATATATCTATGTAGAAGTATAAACCAACGTACCACATGTCTTTCTTTCACAAGACTCGAGGTGTACCGATAGGGACGTTTGATGTTCTAGCGATTCTGTTAGTGGGCAGACATTTGTATTAGATGTATAAGAGGTCCACTTATAGCCTATATACAAATATCTTTTAGTGAAAGAATAAAAAGTAAATTCTAGCATTTTACACGCGGTAAATTCTAACAGTTCAAATTGCCTGGGAGATACTTTCTTACTTTTTTTTTTTATATATGCTTTATTTGTTGGGAAATTGATGCGGCGTTTTGAAACGCAAGAAACCTGCTTCTTTGAAAAAATAATGGTATGATTGTTTTACTGTTGTTTTAGGTATGTGTTAAAAGTGTCTTCTATTTTTGTTGCGAAATAAATTTTTGATTTTCACCGTAAGAGACATATTTGGGAGTAACATCGAAGCTAAGCATGACATACCTTATTAGCTCACGAATTATAATATTGGCAGTGTGATTCAACAAGAAGTCTATGTGTGTTCGAAAAGGGTCACTTTATGTATTGAGTTGCTGCGCCCTTTGGGTTTCCAAAAAAATGTCGATAAGTTTTATTTTTTTTTTCTAGATCCAACTAATGATAGTGTTGCACACTGGATCTAATCGGATGTCGTATATCATATCAGATACTTCAAATATCGTTGATCGCTAGATGGGTATTAACGTGAGTAGACGAACAGGGTAATGATTAGTCAATCCACACAAATGAGCCTTAAGCCAAACGGAAAAAAACTAAAGTTAGGTCGTCCTTAATAACTAATATTAATAAGAATAAACCAGCAAGATCGTCTTCGATTATGCACATTAAAATTTAGTTAAAAAAAATCTTCGGAAACTTGACTACAGTCGATTTGATGGATTCGAAAGGGACACAGATGCTGCTTCTGTAAAGTGCAGTACTAACTATTGATGAAAATGTATTCCATATACACTATACGCATTATGAGCGGATCAGATATTCTTTAAAATAACGATTTTTTTCCTATAGTATGCTACTTGTCAAAGAAGGCATTGAATATTTCAGTTTCAATAATTAATGTGCGAATATTGGGTTAATCTTTCGCTATAAAGTCCTTTAAACTGCACGGAATGTCTTTACATATATGAGTGTCGCTAATCCGCTAATATGTTTTGTTCTGAAATGTTGCGTCCGATACTGACCACTTCAACTTGTTTCCTACTTCATATAGTTGATGATGTTTACATTACGGTAATCATCTTCTACATTGAAAGCCATAATAAATCGATTTAAGGGCTCTAGGTAGGTTTAATGAATACAGTCAACAGTTTCGTCATAACTTGTAATATTCTATTGTTTATCCATCATCATTTCATGTGAGACTGTGTACACTTATATATCATCTTGTTAAAATCTTTCGTATTTTTTGCTTTCTTTCACCATTTTTTGTCATTTTTATTTATCAGCTAATTATCGATACACTTTAGTATTTTCTATGTACGCGCGCATGAGTTCAACATGTCCTTCTTTCTTCTTTGTTTGTGCTTTCTTTACATAAAATAAATATATACTCCACTAGTACTTAAACATATATGCATATATTATTACTGTTAATTTCTGACTGTATATTTTTCTGTTTGGTTGCGTTTATTTGCCAGCGCTTTTCTGGTTGTATATGATGTGTACTTGCTGCTTCAGAGCATAAGAGACTTTCGATCATCTTGCTTAGCTTCCTTTCTGTGTTGCATAAAAATGTAATCTGTATTTTATTTCGAAGATTTAATTCGCTGCTAAGGTATGGATAAAGACAAAATTCGTCAAAAGGATATATAAAGAAAGCTGGTATATTTTATCTCTAAGAGCCAAATTTAATTTGACGTTCTGATATATACCTTCAGCTTTTTTTTAGTCACCTGATTTTCATATTTTTTATTTATTATTACGCGGTTATGCTCCATTTTTAATTCGTTTCGCATCGTCATTTCCTCGTTTGCTCACATCAAAAATTGCCTAATATTAATAATTATCATCGTTATATATACATGCATCCGACTCATAAAGTTCTGTTCATGTGTATCGCTTTGTTATCTGACTCATTCACCTACACACACACATACAAACTGTGACACTGTTTTTGTCATATATATTTGTGCATACTTTTTCGCTTCCATCCTTCCCCTCTCATTATCATCAACTAAATATAGATGCTTTTGTTTTCCGTATTCATTTATATTAATTGTATGTTGATATATTAAACTTCACGGTAGCGCGTTCTTGCATGATATATATATATATGATCTCATTACAATAGCCATTGTTAACTACACTGTTTGCTATCCTGCAACTTCTTTTGTATTTTGTTCATAAGTATCGTTTGATCACATCTTTTAATATTCGTTATTAGGATCCTATAGTTATTGTCTTCGTTCCTATAACGGTCTCATGAACGATGCACAATTTACTGAAACCACTTTTTTCTTTTGCCACTGATAATTACATTTCTTAAGCCGTTAAGTACCTTCGCGGATGTATCCGAAATAGTTGCAAAGAATTAAAAGTAGTCACAAGATATCGCTCGTGTTACGTTCCGGTGTTAAGACGATAGTTCAGCCTTTAGGCAAGGCTTGAAAATTACGATTGCCAGCAATGGCCTATTACATTAGACCTTTTCATCTATATGCAACAGCATGATCCCTGCTTATTGCTACCGTTATCTCAGTTACCGTGCAGGTTTATTCAAAGTCTTCACCGAAGCTTTGTCATAGATATTTTCCGCTACTGAGCACATTTTCGATTTGAAAGAGGCACATAATTCATATATGTAGTTCAACAACTGAAAATCACCGTTGGGCGGCGAGTAAGTAAGTTGTTCATCATAACAAAAAATCTTAACATAGAAATATACTATTGGCCTACAGCTCACTGAACCGGGTCCATCTAACGACACAGCGATTGGCGGTGTTGGCATCATGCTAGTTTTTTAGTATTTATATTACAGTATACAAACACGCATTAATCTCCCGTCCTCTACCTATCATTTACTGTACTGTTCCTTGTATTCTTTTATTTTTCATTCTCCCACTCTGTTTCACAAAATGCTTCTATTTCAATATACCAGCATTCAGCGGATGCGGAAACTTGTTCGCAAGTTACGATTCACGCGCGGAGCGCGAGTACACATATTTTTTTTTGCATTTTGCCCCTGTCTTTGTTATCGTTTTGCTTCATTAATCTAGCATTGTTCTAATCGCACACTGCGTATGTTTCAGTTCCAAGCGGTAGAGTTATAATCTCTGTTAATGATGTTAGCACTACTACGGCTATTATGTTAATGTATCGTATTTTTCCGCAGCTAGCCGAGACAATCAACGAAATCAGTCGCCTTAAAACATCTGTCGATTGTAACACATATATATATATATATATATGTTCAGTACGAATTTTCGTTATAAGAACTATAATTCTATCTTGCCCTTGTTTGTATCGTCATGGTAGTATTCATTCGCAAATCGAAAAAAATTAGCAGTCACAATTCCTAACTGGTTTGGATTGTGTCTACGCCCCAACGGAAGCTCCAATCGAGTTTAATGTTCGGCTGAGGCACGTATTATTTCTATTAGAGTGTACGCATTATTATCGATAGAGATATATACCTCGGTTTGTAGTCGATCGTTGTATGTTAGCTGTTTTTTTTTTGGTATTAGCTTGCTCATGATACGTAACAGTTTCATTTTCCTTCATGTTAACGCTTCTATTTTTTCATCGTCTTATTCCTGCACCTTTCGGGCAACGAACTGACCTCTATACCCCGCCGTGTATCTCCCTTGCAATTCCACCCTCACATAATATACAAATCTATCCAGCCCATTGGTTTAAACCACTCAACTGCTTAAGCCATTTAGCCTACCAATCAAATCCCATCAGTTATCATATCATGTGTTTACTCCGACTTTTCTCGACCGAAAAGCTACAATTTTAGTGGTAACGTTCCTTCTTGCTTGCTTTTATGTCGGTCGTAGTACACCAATGATCGGTAGATCAAAGGAGTTGAGTTCACTAAGTGTGTGCACCTTATTCACTACTGAATAGCCATTTTAGTTACTTCCGTTCATATACAGCAGCTGGCCAAATTCTCTACGACTACAGATGAGTTTCTTCTGCACCTTGCCCATTGCCTGTCTCCACGCTGATGGGCAATCTGAGTGTTGAGCGGCAGTACTGGGCAGTTTATGTTGTTCACATTGTATTTAGCTATACATGTATATATATGTATATATATAGATGTATCGTTTTCGTTTAGTCTTACTTTCTCTGTTTATAGGTCAATATATACATTCTTGAAAGACAACCGTTTGTTGTGTGACCTTGAATGTAATTATGGTATGATGTGCCTCTCCTGACGTATGCGTGTGTGTGTGTGTGACCTTAGAGAATGCGACCTCAACAGACGGCGGGATACGGACTGGCGGCGCACCGTCTACCACAATACGGCGATCTGTTCTTAGCTCGCAATTAGAGCTACGATATAAACGCGCCTGCATTTGGTCGACACCCGTGTGACCTCACAAATGTAGTGATTTATGTTGCTGACTGATTGTTACGCACGGTTCGGTTCCATCAAACCGCCGGGACACAATGACTGTCAATGGCTACGTCTGATCTATATGATTTTATTATAGAAAACAGAGATATTATCATTTAGCTCTTTCCCGTTCTCGCATCATCGTAAAATTTGCATACCAGGGCCAATAAAATCAGTTTCAGTAATATTATACTCACGTAAAATTACATACACGTATATAAGGTACTCTCTGTAAAACATTCCTTGTGATGTCCAATAATTAAACTCTCTTGACCTTTTTTTGAGTCAAACTGCCTGAAGGTATTCCCCTCAGTTAACTGATACATCCTCTTTGTAACAGCTAATTCTTGGCATAACGGGGAAACGAGTTATTATAGAAAATCTCGTATGGTATATTCGTTTATATCGAGTAAAACGGTACCTTGTATAACTTCCTATATTTCATATATGTTTTTGTTTATTTATCATAATAAAGATAATATTACTCTTACTGTCCGTAAGTGTTCGCGGTCATTGGTCAGTCGGTAACCTGGCTGTCATCTGGTCAACGCGGCCATTACCTTTGTCAGTGTACCCTCTTCCTCTTATACTCTGTTCGACCCATTCGGCAGGTATTAAATACCGGTTTACGTTCTTATCGCTGAGCTTTTCCATCCGAGATCAGTACTAGTTATCGGTTCATTATCGATACGGTCGATAGATAAGTGCCCTTCTCAAGTCCTGTCTGGGTTTCGACCAGGAAAAACTTGAGGTGCACTTCTTTAAGGCAATACGGTCGCTCTTCGATCATATGTTCGATCAGTTTGTTTGGGTCGCATATGGGTCGAATTGTGCGTCCAACCGTTCGTTGTCAGTCAACATCGGTACTTATGCATTGTGTATAATTCGTGGCCCTGTATTCATATTCATATTCTTTCCTTCTAGTCTCGCCTTCTGGTTGCTTAAATCCAGCTTAAATAGTCGATTCAGTTCAATCATCCATTGTACGAATTTTGGTAGTTAGCGCCGCGCGGTCAGATCTGCGTCTCGAGAAGGTCGTTATTCCTTGAGGCGTCTTCATCGCTGAGGGCGACCACATTGACTTGATGTACCATAGCTCCTGTTGGTGCTGCAAGAACACCAACCCCGTGATCGATCGATGCATATGAGGTATCCTGGCCACCGCTTGGCTGTCCTGACTCTACTGGATGGAATCCCTGCATGTCATGCGCCATCCGACTGTAGTACGACGGTTGCACGACTTGCGGGATAACCGGTCGTAAATTAGCGACGTTTGGGATCTGTAAATGTGAAACGTTAAACATCCGTGTAAATATGAAGATACATTAGCTAAATACATACATATATAAATTGCAACTAACCCAGAATTTTGACAATAAATACATATAGTCTTCTATACAAGATACAAAGCACGTAACTTAAGAACACTCATTGTAGCTATCTAGCTACGTGGATAATAAAGCTACATTAGAAACAGTTCATTATGAACTCACCATAAACGGTTTTGCAGCTATTTCAGAAGGTTTTTTTCGGGCGTTTGCTTGGGGCAAGCCGACCGTGTTCATGCTCTGCATTCCGTGCGTGATCTGGTGGCTCGCGGTGGACATAGTCAACGTTTGCCGATGCTCGGTGGAGGCAATCGAGCTCTCCTTCGAAAAATAGTCACTTCTCGGGCTGCTACGTTCATCGCTTGATGTCGAATTGTGGGTTTGCAATTCGCGCACTGAAGCCAAACCTCCACCCTGTATTGATGAAGATAGCTTTTGAATTGTTATGAGATGAAACGGTATGACGTAATGTAACATAAACAGCGCTGTGAAATAGCCTTTTTTTTCACTCCGCAAGGGAAACACGATAATAGCACTTTTAATAAGAAACGGTGTTAAAGTCCAAGACGAATTAAACGTTGAAAATTTTCTACCTCCCATCATATATAATATATGGACCTAGTTAAAGTAAGGGCCGTAGCGATGCTGCTGCAGATTAATACACACCTGTTGCGAATGGCTTGCCTGTTGCTGTACTCGACCTTGTTGTTGCATCTGCTCGGGATCACTGGGTGGCGTGGGCGTCTGCGAGTGGCCACCCATAGCATGGCCAGCGCCCATCTGTCCGTGAGGCACGCGAAGTCCTGGATCTTCGCTGCCGTTCGACTCAAGTCCGTCACTAGATGACGCTTCCCTCTGCCGAAGAATGTGAATACCCACCTGCGGTTCAGGAAAACCCAGGATTAGACTAGTTAACATTTTTGACAACTGAAGACTAGTTAATGCTGTAAAACGTAAACGATAATGCTTAGTCAGTGATAAGCGGCAGAGAGTTCAGTAAATGCCAACTATACATAAATGGCATGTCTTTTGTTGCCAATTAGTTCACGAATTATAGACAAAGTTGATAGGCAACGAAGCTAGCAACATTTTTTTAAACTCTGTTTCGGCTCGAACGAGCTACTTCCGAATTTGTGGTATTATGAAGCAGACCATATGTCCATTTCCGCTATTATGACATAGGAATGCGTCGGTCGGTAGTGTCTAAAAGTCATGCTACTGCCTAGCCAACGATAACCGTTTGCAGTTTCAACTATTGTAGACTGGTCATTTGCTGTTGAAGGAAATCCTTTCTTTATGTCGAGGGAACGTGATACAGTACGTTTCGAATGTGACGCTGCTGTGCGAGTATCATGAGCGCGGCTGCCGTTTGCAATCTTCCCTGTTATGTCACTGTAAATAATTGCAGGGACCTATAATGAGAACCCTAACCGAAAGTCACGGCTAGTTGAACTCTAATCACAGCCGAAACATAATCAGCCTGGAGGTTTGTGGAGTGCGAGTCAGGGTGCGATGTTACGTTGGACTTCAATACACGCGTTTTCGTTAATCCTGGCCGATACCGATTTGAAATCGAAAACAAAAGACGATCGGCCGACAAGTGCAATCTGTTCTTTCGAACACACGTTGCATCATCCAAAATAGCATTTTAGATATTTTATTTAGGAGTATGCATGACGCCCGGTACAGCCTGAAACAAGTTCACTTGTCGTTTTATCGGCTAATTCGTACTGATAGCCATCCACTTACCTTTTTGCTATCGGTTATGTTGAATGAACGAGAACTAAAGCGTGCGCTGGATGAAGACGTGACGTTACGCCTACAAGGTAGGGATATGCTCGCAGATCGTAGCGGTCTTTAGGCGAATTTCATATCAAATGTGTTTAATAATTATTACCCAGAATGCAACTACACCGAGTGGAAATTTTTATAAACTCTCCTATTATCGAAACGAGCATATAGAGCATTCGCAAGCAAACAGCTACATTATCTGTATATATAGTAATACGTATTACAAACAAAATTACAACACATCATGTTTGGTAACACACATGTAAATTTTTTGCCAGAGTTGTTGTTGGTTGTAGCTGCGGGCTCGTCTGTTTCTTTCACTCGTTGAAATGCAGCTTATGGGACACGGATGAAATTAAACCCTTCAACCATAAACGCTACGTCCTAGTACCGACCCAGTCATTCATACGACGGCACCCACGCAATGTGCAGGAAAAGCTTTCCAATAGTTCAACTCGTTTGGCCGCTGAATAAAGTTCTGCCAGTGACGGCGGTAACTATTCGAACTGGGCCCCGCCACTTTTGAACTAGGCTCAATGCTGCTGCTGCTTCCAAGCTGACCCCTTCTCACGTACAGTTGCCGCACACGATGACATCTTATCCCGGGCTCACCTTCAGCTCTGCCGAACTACAGTCTTCAAGCTCTTTCTTACTTTTTTCCGGTCTTCAATATCTTACGTGTGAACAACATATTGAAATTCTTCTTTCGGCTCTAACCTTTCGTTCGGGATCTCAGAGCTCTAGGTGCGTCTATTTGACGTCTTCTTTGCCTGCTCCGCAATGCACTTCGCTAAAAAAGCCGTCCTAACATCCCATGCTCCGTACCCTCCTTCACTCTCCCAGGGACAGCGACCAACAGGGTTCATCCAAAAAGGTTGTGTTGGACCCGCAGAGCAGTCAAGTCTGTCGAAAAATGGAGAAAACCGGAAAAGGCTTCTGTAGGTAGACAGAAGAATGCATCCGGACTTTTTAGAAATGCTGGTGATAGACAGCTGGCTGTGTCAAATGTACCACTGCTACAAGTAGCGGCACGAGTTGAAAATAGATGAGAAATCTGATGGTGTTAAACTCTGTATTATGCGCGTCTCTGGGTGTATGTACGCCATATAGTTTGCATTGCTTTCTGCCCTCCAAACAGAAACGTACGAAGCGCGTTCAGCAAATTGTAATTCACTTTCATCGTCAATCCCCTTTAGCAAATATATTCTGTACATTTACCACTATATGTAGCGTAAAAATAGTAAACACGTATAAATAAGGTAACAAGGATTATGTCTCCTTAGACCAGTAAAATATAAAATAGCATACGCATAGAAGAACGGAGCATCACCCATCATTGTCCTCACGCTGTAATAATAAGTACAATGATCACGCACCCAAATGTCAAACAATATCAAAAAAAAGAGCATGCCGTGTTATAACAGCTGGATTACCGGCGACAGTAGTAGCTTTGGTGAGGTGGGCTTGGCTACCTGGCCAAGGACTCTGCCAGTTTGGCCACCTGAAAACGCAGGCCGGAGCAAATTCTTGCGTATAGGAACTCCAATAAAAATCTAATAGCAGCCAAATGCATCCAGGTTCTACTCAAACCTCCCGATAATGTTTACCCCCCGAAGACTTCCTCTTCTTACAACCGTCGCCCGCCAGGAATAACTAGAGAGCAAGAAACCCCGAACCACTTTGATACCTAATGTTTTTTTATCACCTAGCTTTTTCCGCGTATCTCTCTCGATCTCTTGTATCCAATCTTACCGGGACCTACACAGAGCTGAAGCACCAACCAGGATTATAATCTAGCAGAATAGCGGCGAAACCAGCGGCTGGATCAGCTGTTGAGAGTTACGGCTGAAGTGAAAAGGTTGGGGTAAAAAGTGCTATAAAGGTTCTTTTGAAGGTGACACTGCTTTAAAGGGCCCGTGGCCCTTTTTTCTTTAAACAGAAACACAGCGAATATTAAGAGGTTTCTATAACATGTATAGTTTGCACTAACGAGTATTTCGATCACCTTATCTTCAATCATGTTCCGTAACCCGTGAGACTTCGTTGTTGTCACAAATTTTGTTTTAGCCTAAAGGCCTTTCTCGATTGCGCCATGTCAGCCTCGGCCACAGGACCAATTTCACCGACGGTCTTGCCGAAGTAATTAAGGTTTGCCTATTCCTCCTCTTTATACATGCACTTTTTTTTGCTTTTCAGTACGTACATGTAGAAAAAGGAGTCCAATAATTAGCTTCGTAATGGGGACATTTATGAAACTAATACATGTTGATAAATATGTTGAATAGCACATTATCTTATGCCTGATGCGCGACTTTTGCTGTATGCCGCAAGCATAATCGTTTAAAAACCTGCACTCTCCTTTCTACATGTCATGCTTTCTACATTGTGCTGCTGTCGCTGTATATCCTGAAGCTTAGTGTAGTTCGAACACGAAGATATTGCAATATCCGAAATCAGCTTAGGATATTGGGGACCATCTCGCTTTTCCAGATCACCCGCAGCTGACTGCAGTGAATCGACTTTTGGCTCTTTCTGCTTTTGCTCCCCTTCGCCTTCTTTCCTTATCTCGTTTTCTTCGCACGCTGGGCGCTTGACTGGTTTTCGACAAAGGAAGTTTCACTAGGGTTCACTGGCCGACTTCTAGTATAAAGCAGGGTATAACTGACGAAAGCTTGTGCTTTGAGCACGTCCCTACTGCTGCTGTTAGAACAACGGGAGCGAATGGCATCAAGGAGTCCTCGTTCCACGTAAATTCGGCCAGATTTCACTTAACTAGCTTCCTCGCTTGATATATATTGTTGAACTGTTGACAGTTCGAAATTCTTCAACCGTGACCTCCATCATTCTCTGCGCAGAACTACAGGTGACGTAAGAACGTAGAATGGCCGCCCCATTCTCCATAACTGCGCCTACTACCGAGAGGGGTGCAATGGGACACACTGTTGTTGAGTCTTGTTGTATCCTCAGTTACCCGCGTTCACGGCCCTGCCTACGGCTGCTAGTCGCAGCGTTTTACTGTTTCTATTTTTACACGTTTGATATTGTCGACTACATAAGTATCACTTTTTCTCGTTACGTTTCGATTTGTCTCTTCCTTTCGCATCCTCTCCGCCCCTTTCCTTAGCATTATCTCCTGTTTCCTACCCGATCGAAGAGTCGATTAAGCTGACTAATTGTTGTATAAAGAAGGAAGAACGTTCGTGTATAACTCAGACCTTGATTTCTTCGCGCACACCTATAGCTGCCGAGTGCGTGAAGCGTTTACAATTTGCGTTTAAGGAACCGATCCTCGTGTCATTTATCAAACAGTATATAAAAACGTAGTAGACGAAAAAAAGTTGGAAAGAGCTGAGGGCATTGGAGAAATCTGAGACGCTTAAAATAATTTGTAGTCTAAGTTTTTCCCAAAGCAAATAGTGATGGCTGAGCTGGCCGATTTTGGCTTTATTCCTAGAGTCATGTTAGGATTTTCATCATCGTTGAACTATCGCGGTTACGTCATACGTGAGCTAATATGTGAGTTCAGTTTAAATTGAACATGAATATTAATCCAGCTACTAATATTATTCAAAGCTTTTTACATCGTCCCTGCGATAACTTCACATCAGTATTTCAGGACTCGATGCCTACAGACGCTTTTTAGTAATCAATAACGATGACGGCAACCTTAACAAGCTTAGATAATAAGAACGATGGTATTGAACACTGCTAACTACCCCATTAACTATGATATTGTATAGATTCGGTTTTATGCCACCTAAAATAGCGCTCCTACTTTTTCAATCACCTAGACAAAGCAGTAGCTTGAACAACTCGTATGGTGTGTCCTGCAATCTTCCAGAATACGGTGTTATCATCCATGTTCGTACACTATGTTATTCTTGGGTCAGTCAAGCAAGCTATCGGGACAGACTCAAGCTACATACGTAGATTTTACACACGTCCCCAGCCACAAGTGGTATAGGCTTAAAAAAAGGTACGCGTAGCACCATGTTACCGATGACGGAAAAAAGAAGCAATTCTCCTTCTCGCAGTATCGACAGTGTAAGGTCAGTGTGGCTTTAACTTACTTTAGTTACCAGCTCTGCTCTAGGATACCGTACTTAGCCTACATCTGTAGTGTACTGGAAGACTGAGTTGGAGATAAAGTGGGACACTTGGTGTTACCCCTACAATCGCTGAATGACGGCTGCGCGTCAATGGGCTAACGCTTAGACTAGCCAATGTAGCAGCTGTGAAGCAGCGCCACGGTTTGCTCCACTACCGGCGGACGGAAGTGGCAGAGACGCCAAGGACGCTAACACGGGGAGGTTGTCCTGTCTATCTTTCACATACTACATTCTGGCAGCATTTCGAAACGCGCTTTACCCTTTGCCATAGTCAACGCCGTAGGTGTTGCGTCTCTTCTTGAATATATTGTGATCCGTGCTTCCCCTGTGCCTGAATCACTAGGCCGACTCGTGTTTGGCTCAACTGGGTTGTTTTCGACCCGTTACAGAAATAACCGAGAAGTCCATCTCCATTCACTACGTAATAGCAGATGAGCGACCAGCAAAATTTTCATCAACTAAAGAGAGCAGCTTTCGTCGAGTTTATCCCGGATTTCAACCCTTATTCAAATCGCCAATGATTTCAACAGCGACCATACATTTGAGGCGAGGGAAGTGGTAAAGTACAAATGGCATGAGGAGTCGCCTTAAGCCTAAAGGAAAATCAGAGTTCCGACCAAATTGCTTCATGTTCTTACCTGTGCTCACTATTACTTATACACTACTTTTTTGCCTGTCTGCCAGGCTTTCGTTTACTATAACGTCTGCCTCACTCACAGACATAGACTGATCAGTCGTGGCCAGTGTAATTGCAGCGGCCGATGGCGGGGCGATTATATATATGTATATGTGTATCCTTCTGTATTCTCGCCTGGGTATTGTAAAACTTACTTGTTATAGAATCTCATTACCTGTGGGCAAGGCGGCAAGTCCTAAAGGCCCTTGCCAGTCGCGGGGTCTCGCTTTGCGGACAACAGCTGCCTCCTGTTTTTCTACGTTAACCCCAAAATGTCTGCTGCTAGGACGCGGCAGCTTTGCCACGCTTCGATGTCTGTTATTTGTCTTACAGCAGTACCAAAGACGAATGCATCCCCGCTCCCTACCTAGACCAGCCGCCCTGTCACGTCTAACCGTTTAGTTTGTTCAGAGCTTTGGACGGTCGCCCCAAGCCAAGCTGTCTGACTTACCACCGGCAGACATAATACAAACATTTGAATATTTAGCTATACACGTAAAGATTCCGTCACATGACCACAAACATAAGATATCCATGAAGACGGCAATATAAATGCATGCATACGTATATACGACTAAACAGCGGCTCTTGCACGCCCATTCAGATGAGCAGCAGGACTTCGTCTGGTTATACAGTTCGCAATACAACGTTTACGCCTAGCCGTTCGTTCAAAAGTTCTACAGCCCGTCAGAGCACTTCCTATTTTTCACTTCCGCTTTGCCTCTATGCACATTATCCCGTGTAACCTGGTCATAACAATAGCAGAAACTGGCAAAGTCTGCAGTTGTTATACCTTTATTCATTTTATTTGCAGCAGCAATCGCACTACACCAAAGTCGTCGATCAGCACAATCTCCGTATACTCTGCCTATTCGTATACACTAAGCGCCCTTTAGCGTCTTACCTCGTCGACTACTGCTGTTACCGCTAGCCCTCGACGATGGAGCTTCTCGCCCTTCTTCTCAGGGCAGAGCGACTTGCTGTGAACAGCTTGCTAACAAAACGTTTAATCTAAGGCTATACCCGCTCTACCACCTGCTTTCTACTGGCTAGAGCCAGCATCTTACGGATCGCAGAAACGAACCGTTAGCATTGAATTGTACTTTGAGGGTACTATATTGACTGATGGGGTCGTTAGTTTCCGCTTCTGTGGCGACGGCCGCCGAGCTCGAACAGTCTGAGCAGAGCGAGATAAACGACGAGGGAGAGAGAAAAGTCGACATAAAAAAGAGGCGCTGACATTGGTAGAACATTACAATGCACGCTGTGCCACTCGCGTTGGACAGCAGGAGCAGCAGCAACACAATGTCTGAATGTCCTCTTCTCTCGCGATCGGTGATCGCTGCGATGTCGAACAGATAGAAGACGGGGAAGTTCTGAATGGACGACTTCTATTACGCCAAGAACAACACAATAACCAGCAGTCGTCGGAATGGGGTAACTGGCGAAGGTGTGCTTGCTCTTTTGTAAGCGGCTTGTCGCACTTACTACCGGCAGAAGTGTCACTGCGACCAGCGCCACCACGCTTGATAGTACCGTTTCTCTTGTTTTGCGTGTGTGTGTGTGTGTGCGTGTGTCTGCCTGCGTGTACGTCGTTGTTGTTGCATTTGTGTACTGCTCGACAATGTACTCTATTCGACGGGGCGCGATCTCGTAGACCAAAGGCTAGCTTATCGACGTAAGAAAAGAGGGCCCAATTTTCTACCTATACTTCAACTTCAGCCACTATTTCGCCGTTGTTATTGTTCCGACCAATCATAGTTTTTGCTAGACCTTCCTGTTAGTCCTGCCGTATTCCAATAAAACCTTTTTGCATGTTAGCCCAGCCTCGTGATGTATCCTCATCGCGGGTCAGCCAAACAAGGGTCCTCTTATATATATATGACCAGGCTCTTTATCCTAGCAGGCACACGTTCCCTTAGTACCAAACAACAACCTCCTTTCTTCTACAACGAAATTACGAACTTGTCATGACTGAAAACAGTGCGTTGTTTTTAGAAACTTAGCGAAGATTACCCATTACATAAGTTTTTCGCGCTGAATGAAGCGTCGTAACTGAAAACTCTTTTTTCGCCCGAGATCAACGGTTTATACTGTTGCTAGCTTTCGTGTAGCTTTTGAAGAATTCTAGAAGGTTTCCAGAAGGCAAACAGTAAGATTTTCAATAGTATTTAAATTTAAAGTGTTTAAGAAGCCGTCAGATGGCGTAAAGAACCATTTTTGTTACACTTTGACCTTTCATATGAAAATTAACGGCCGTTTTAGAAAAAAGAATATAAACTGTTAGTTGGTTAGATAAGTTAGGTAAGTTCCAACGGTTCAAAAGTTTTTTGTGAGCTTTTCAGCTGTTCTGGGCCTTTGCATTTTAGAAATGTTGGCCTGCCATAAGCCCCAAAATTACATTTCGCGGGAATTTTTTGTGTACCATGCTTGAGCGATTTTAGCGAGTTATACCTACCAATCTTGCTTAACGCAGAGAATTAATGAAAGAGAATAATTTAGAAAATGACTAGTGAACTGTTTAGGCCCCAAATTGAAGCTGTAATCGCAGTGAACGGTGGTCACATTGGATAATGATCACTGTCAGGAATAACACTTCTAGCACATGCACAAAATAATTCGTTAAAGTTTTTATTTAGATACGCTCGTAGAAACAAAACATAGCGATTTAAATGTCGTACTTTTGGAACTGTGGCATTGACGAGGTTCCACAGTTGCGATTGACCAGCCGGCGTATAGTACATATCCATAGCTGCCGGACCGTAAATATAATTCATGTTGTTCTATAATTTAGATGGCTGCTTTATTTGTTTACCTTACCGGGCGAGACCCTTACATCTCGCACCCAATCTTTCGAGATATCCCGAAAGTTGAAAGTGAAATGTCGTTGCTATAGGCGATATGTGTCATGCGACTGGCTTCTCGATACTGTACCTTGGCTAGGATTTGAACAGCAGTTTTAGTGAGGTGTCGGGCTGCTGCCGCAGAGGACATTGGGGTGCGGACTCTACGGGCGGGATCGCTTGCGGGTAATCTACGGCTGTCCTCATATAGTGAATGTTGGGACATGCCAGATACCGTCGTATGCACCGGCCCCGGAAGTAGCTGGCGTTACCCGTGACGCCGGCATCCACAGCATTGAACCAACCCTGAAGGGCGAAGAAAGCCTCTACTACGGCCCGACCCGTCGAGCGGCAATCCAGAAAAAGGTGAAAAACATAGGTGCAATAGTCTACACGAATAGAACTGGGTACACAAAAAATTCTACTACTGCGAACGTGCACCTGGATACTCGTTCAAACGCTCCTCTCCAATAAGTAACAAGACGTAGAGCGGTGGGCAGTCTTTGTTCAATCCGGGTGGCTTTAGTGGCAAAGCGCAAATACGGTAAGCTCGGTTAATTGTGTCAGGACTGGCCTGGGACCCCCGCGGCCTAGAAATAGCCAGCCCTTTCATCCTTCGGTGGCAAAACTACTTATCCATTTCTCTGGAATTTGGTCGCCACCGAGGCCCAACGTAGCCTACCTAGCTGATGCGCTGCAAGAGCTTCAGAGCCAGATCGTCACATGTCTTTTCTTTCCGGGTGTAGAAAATGTCACGCGGGTAGCCGCGACAGCGCATCCGCCTTACTGTTTGTCGTGTAGTTCCAGAGCCACACGTCGAAGTTCAACAGGAGTTTGAATATGATCTCGATTATATATTTAATTAATAAATAAAAATTCATTTTAATAATAAGTAATAAAATATATAATATTATATAAAATAATATACAATATAAATATTAGAAAATAATTTAATAAGCAGTTAATAAATATAAAAAAATCCTAAAACTGGATACATTTCTATTATTCCTTTTAGAATATTTAAAATTAAAGATAAAAAATAATGAAAATTCAATAAACAGATTAATATTCTTGACTATAAACCATGTTTAATAGGTATAATAATAGTTCTTGATTCTTCTAAAAAAACGTCACTTGTTTGTCCCCGAATAATAAATTTTATATGATCAATTGAAGAGAAAAAAATTAGTAATTTGTTTAATTTTAAAATATTAATTTGAGTGACTTTATTATTAATTAGATTATTATTATTATTAAACTGATATAATGAGACCAATAATATTTAGATGTGAAATAAAACTTCAATTGAAATAACTTAATTAAATATTTTTTAAAGATACTCTATGGGGTAACAGCGTTATTATCTAAGATAGTTCATATCTATAAAATAATCGGCTATAGCCAGTTTGGAGCGAAAGTACTTGCAAGTCACACTAGCGTCAGTGGCTATCGCGAACCTCCGTTCACACTCGTATGGGTAAGGCTATTGCCCAGAGAGCAGCCAAACGCTATCTCCGACGATTGTTACTTCGTTTCGCCAAGAGCATAGGCTACCACGCGCTTCGCATCGCCACCGAACTGGACGAGCCTCCAAACCGGCTTCACCCGCGTTAATTTGTATTTCGCTCGGTAAACATTCCCCAAGGTGTTTCAAAAAAGATCCATTCGTCCTTCAATGCTAGAAATGGTTTTTGAAAATTCATGTGGAAAAGACGTTCGTTTTTGACAAATCGTATGACGGTTTGTTTAAGTCCTGTGCACACTAGCGGTAATAAGACACCAGCTCTAGGAAGCTTCATAATTGACGAAAAATAGTTGACAGAACTGGGGCGTCTATCGCCGTAAACTTCTTTGGGTCAGGAAAGATTGTCTGTGGGGAAACTCTCTGACTGAGGTACACGACCTCTTGCTTAACGAACTAACTTTTGGACACCCTAAGGTTTAGATCGGCAGCCCTTCGGAGAGGAAGTATTTCTCGGAGGTGCTGTAGATACCCTTCCAATCTCTAAGAGAATACAGTGATATCACTGGGATAGACCAGTACATATGGTACCGCAACGTGCTTGGTACCCCGTCTATCATTCAGAAAAACGTTGGCGACGCATTGGCCAATCCGAAAAGCATCGGTTTAAATTGATGTAGACTGATTGAAGTAAAAGAAGCGGTTTCCTTTTTGTCACTAGGCAATGAAGATCTATCTGTCAATGGCCGCTACTCATCAGGCTCAAAGCGGAAACATCTGGATTCCTTCTAGCACATCGGACATACCGTTGGTCAATAACAATGAAAAGACGTCTCTTTTTGTGACCGCATTCACGTTTTGGGGATCCACGCAAAATCGAAATGAACTGTTTTTCTTTCTCACCAAGATGACGCGAGAAGCCCACTGGACGAAGCCTCGATCATGTCATTGTCCAACATCTGCTGCAGAGGGAAACGCAATCATCTGTGGGTACGGTGACTAACCAGGTGTAATGTGGGTAGCCTTCCCGATCTTTAAAATAAATACCCGAACTCGACACGTAGCAGATCCTTACGGCAGATTAATTCATACAATTGTAGACGTAGAATTCGAATGGCTTTGTTGAAGGATGAGACACGAATCGGAGACCTCTAATCTAGTGAGTCATACGCACACCTGAACTTGGCTTACCTTGGCTAGCTCTTTTCATGTAGACCGGCCATCATTCGAGGTTAGTGATTAAGATTTCACATGCCCCTTTCTGTTCAGTGGTACCCATGTCGTACGGAGTCATGAAAGTACCCACTGAAGATGCATACATAGCTCCATCCGCCTGGATCGAAGACCTCAATAACCCGACTGTTGCAAAGCGCTTCGGAGATATCACTGTTCTATTTTGGCTGAGCGACCATGACGCTGACGGCTTGTTTAGCAGTCCACGACTATGGGGGGCTATGCGTCGGTGTCATTCAGGCACCCGGCCGAAACATCAGTTGTATCATCCATCCCAATGCTCAGAATGGCCGAGACTAGTTCCACACATCCCAGTTTGACGTCGATCTTAAACTCTGAACGGGCAGCGATTCCGTTGAATTGAACGGAAGGGGGGAGGGGCAGCACTAACGCGACCAGACGTTTGGCAGTCATGCACGCGGGCAATTAACCTAGAGGCGGCCCCGTTTCTAACACCAACAACACACTGCGTCGGTATCACAATCCGTAGTGCCAGGTTGAGCAGATAGTTTCCCGTACTGTCGGGCTTCCCTTGTCGCAATCTTCTGGCGTATAATGCTAGGTGGTCTAAATCAGGGCACCATACCAGGTCGAATTAACCACCGCAATGAAGTTCGCAAAGGGAATCAACCTCACTCCTTTCGGTCCTGGTCGGGCAGTTCGAACTCCTGCTCGTCTATGAAAGCCCGCTTGGTTTTGATGAACCCGTCGAATGTCTCTCTCTCACTCTTTATCCGCTTGAAGAACTTTTTCGGTGGATCATCCTGCTTCGTTGAAAATCGTTTGTGCAATTTTTGTTTAAAGGTACGATCTCGAAGACGACAACCGGGCCATGTAGATATGGCTTCATACGTCGCACTACGTATTCTTGTATTTATTTCCTGCAACTATTTGGTAGGACCGCTACTATCGAAACCAGGAATCCGATCCTATTAGCCCGCTTCAGACTCTTCATGAATAGACGGATCAGATTATCAATTTTTCCTGACTGCGAAAAGATATTATGTACGCACAGCCGGCCGGAATACATTGTCATTACATATTTTATACGTCCGTGTCAACATACAGAGGTATAAATGTCCTCCAAATAGCCAGTAGCTAGTCGGATACTAGCTAGCATTTCAGCCTACTCCAGAAATCGAAAATCTTTGCCCGCTTTCCTTCCACAGCGAGATCATACCCTTGTAAGCAGTCACATAGAGCTGTAACAATACGCGAAGCGACATCGCTCCTTAGTGAACACCCTATGAGATGAGAGCATTTTGACAATATAACAAATGGTTGAAAATACAGTCGCATTGCCTCTCGAGGCATCTCGCCAAATGCTTGCTATAATCTTCTAACTTAATCCCCCAGCACCCCATTTCGTCTCGTGCACGAACATACACTCTCCATTTCGAACAAATAGTAGAAACATGGTCACAGATATATAGTAGATAGATACAAAGCACTCGCCTAGCTTATGTAGCCCAAGCTATAATCGAGAAAGAGAAGGCAATCAAGATTGTTGACGGAGCAGGAAATAGAATAGCGCTGCTTACCAAACATATCGAACTGGCCTTTCCTACTCGTGCCTGTTGCTCATTGACTGAATAGATCAACGCATCAGCGGCTGTCAAATCTTGTATATCGATGCCGAGGATAGCGATTTGTTCACTTGTTCATCCTTCATCCTAATAAACTGTTTTCACGCTCTTCGATAACGAAATTGGCCGATGCACGTAGCAGCGAAGGCACGCAGATGGTGAATGAAGGGTGATAAAAGGTCTTCGCGATTCAGCCACCGATAGAAAAGACGAAAACGCTTCTAAATTTGCTATAGCCACTGATAGCAATCTTGGTAAAAGATCTGCAAATAACTGCGACAAGATCGACTGTAGAGAGGAAGGGCACGCGAGGATTGTATCAAGGTCCGCTTTATAGAAAGACAATTGCAAGCCAGGCGTTGTTGGAGATCACTGCCTGGAGTCACTCGATTGTTTCGAATAAGGTGGCGTGAAGGCCAGGCCACTTCGCATTTTCCGTCTAACATTGCCTCGTAAGCACTGTTTCAGCCGCCTTGTTTTCTCCACGAAATAAATTGTATGCCTGAGCCCGGTTTCGAACCTAGACCATTTCATGTACTCATATCATGCAACATATAAGGTAAATAAGTTATCACTCCAGCATCGTAAAGAGGACTTGAATCTACGTATAAAAACCAAATAGGCTCGAAATGTGGCAGAAAACTAGGCTAACAGTTACAGCAGTTGCTGCCTACAACGTCCTAACTGTAAATTCGTGGGTGTTGTTTATTGTTTGACTCTACTGTAGCCCATCTGCGCTATATTCTTCCCTGCCTTGTAATTCGCATTCGTGTTAATCAATAACATCGAATTTCGATAATCTCCTTAATTAGATTTTGCGATTATGTTGTAACGGATTTTCCTGCGTGCTCCATCTCCTCCTACCCTTCTGTTCCGGACGTATGTAGTTACGACTGCTGTTAAGCTCTTCTGCACACGTAGTTATGACGAACTTGCCGTGCGTTAGATTAACGAATTGAGTGGTTGGTGTTTACCAGTGCAAGTTCCAAGATCGAACTGTAAATAGCACCATCTAGCGGCCCTTTAAACATATACCTTTCAAATGTAAGAATCATATGCCACAGGTACGAGGCAATAGCAGTAAATATCACATATCCCCAAATTTACAACTAGAACAACAACTTTACTTATCCCGGTTAATCGCTGGTTGCCCAAATCAATTCTCCCAACTTTCTGTCACTTTTCCATTCTTTCTAACATACTTTTATCTTTGCCTGCTTCTCAATGTAATTTAATCGGGGGTGCTTGGCGTCTTCGGTAACTCTCTGGTGAGCAACGGTGGCTAGCTCGCATAGGCCACAGCGGGGGCCTGAAGGGTTGGGACACGCGGGAACTGCGAGGCCGCCGCATAACGTTTACCGTGCTCGTCGGAAAGAGTGGGTGGAGCTAGAAATACGCCAGAGTTTCACGCTTCTTCTGCCATCAAGGGGATCTGCTTCGGTCAGCACCATATTGTATATAATTAAATTAAGATGACCACCTCTGTAGGCTATGTCCGCTTCTACAGCTTTGTTCACCTAACGGCAATGAGCACACGTTTTAAATATGAGAGGCAGATGTATGGGATACCGTTTATTGGTTCGGGTGGTTGGTTGCTTTGTCGACCGCACAGAGGAGGAACGATGATGGAAGCAATTTTAGTGGTAGCCGAGCCTGGTAAAGCTGCATGCTCGTAGTATTTTGTGCATCAGAATTCAAGCGTGGGGCACGTGTGTGCATGCGCAACTAAAGAGTACGATAGTTCACAGTTGGATGAGAAGCGGATTGCTCATAAAGGGAATCTAGTGAAGATGACAAGGCGTAAATCGGGATCAATATTCCAGTTTACAGACATTTGATATAGACTCGCATCATATCACCGACATTAGAATATACATGATACCCTTCTTGTACTTTACCTATATATAGATATATTTTTCTAAACGGCGACAGTAATTGGTCTATAATGGACACATGATATGTAAGTTTGTCTGTCTTAACTGTTGTTGCTTACCCTTCGGGGTTCTTCAAGGAGGACGTCGTTGTAGGTTAACGAGGACCTCATCCGAGTGGGCAAAGGTAGTGTCGCCGTCGAATGCATGTTCGGGCTCCTCAGAGAACTGTGTCCGACAATCATCATTCCTCCGTGGACCTCGTCCGAGGGGTGAGTATTCCCCGACACCATCGGCGCCATCACCATGCTGACGCCGCTATTCGCGCCTCCACCAGCGGCATCAAGTGTGTAGTTGTTTGCCTGTGAAGTGAGCAGGCGTCGCGTCCAGTTCACCACGTTTATACACGGACGCGTATCGTTTGGCTTTAGATTCGGTGAAAGTCAACATGGTTGGCGAGTTAGCTGACCAAAATCTAGCTGTATGAATTGTCGTCTTTCCCCATATTATTGTTATATCCCCATATTATATGTTGTAGCACTGAACATATAGAAAAAGGGTTTCCGTGTATTAATACGTCTGACACGTATGTTTTGTATAAGGTTTATTATTTGAAGAAAATGCCAATTTTTGTCAATAATAGACTTACCTGTTAAAGGCCGAAATTAGGTCTAGAATAACGTTTACATTGTATTGCTGAAGTAATATTTAAATACAGTTTCAGCTACTGTGTATTGCGTGTATGTAATTCACTGTAATATAAGCATTGACTAGATGAAGAAACAGACGAAAATGGCTTTTTGAGCAGTTATTATTGTACATCACGTCGATGATGGTGGTGATGCAAATGACTATGATGTGAAGCGTGATGACAAAATGCTGCGACATGCGAATGAAAAGCGATGAGATAGGGTTAGCCAAATCGACCACAAATTGCCCACAATGGCACACCACGGGAACCTGTCATGACCCTGCTTCCCAACACGCACATCCACAAGTACACTCGCACACAGACAGACGCACAATTCCAAGAGACAGCCGCTTCAGACAAACCCACGCGTACCTTTTTGATGTCACCTCAATCGCAGACATTATCGTCGTCTCCATGAACATAAACAACAATCTCTTCCCTCTCTCTATATTTTCCTATACTCAGCTGTTCCTCGCTGCTAGCTTCGCTAAAACCTGTCGAGCAGCGCCCTCCTGCTCTAAAACTCGCTCTCGTCCAATCGGGACTTCCCGTTCATTTGATTTGTCCCGCGATTTGTTCTATTTGTCTTCCCTCACCAACGTCGTACCTTTATTTTTTTTTGTTCGCCGACCCCATCATCGCCGAAAGTACTTACCAGCGAGTGTGCCGAGATGTCGGCTGGGTACTGGTGGCTACCCACTGCGTGCGAGTGGGCACCTATGTGAGTGACATGACCACGTCCACTTAGTGTCATATAGGCGGGGGGAAGCGTTCCGTACGTCGGATGGTGAGCAGAGATGGTATAGTCACCGATGGTTGTTGGCTGAGGCGACCCAGATTTCCGAGCGAACTTGAGCTGTATCGGCGCTAAAGGCTGTTATTTGTCGTTGTCGCAGTTGCCGTAGTTGTCGTTGTCGTCGTCGTTTTGCCAAAAATAGACGGAAATGCGATATGGCAACACGGATATTGGGGGAACCAAACACGCGCATGACATGCGAATTCCACCAACCGCGTTAACAGGCAGCACACGACATATCACAAAACAGTTACAGGATCGATCACGGGACGACGTCCATGAATCAGGTCACGCGTCACCACGCCACACCATGACGATATTGAGAACGCGACAGTCACGCACACATACAAATAGGACAAATGCAAACAAAAAACAAAGCACGAGCGGTCCAAATCAAGAGGGTGACCGTCTCACGCGAGCGAAAAATAATCGGACAAAGGACAAAAATCGAGAGACACGTTTGGCAGAAAAAATTACATCAATGACAAAAAGGGACATAAAAAAGGCCAGAAAAATTAAGTAGAATCAGAGAACGAACAAAGGGAGTAGGAGACAGAGCGTGTTAGTGGAACGATGACGTTAATGCACAAATTTTCTGATTTAATTTGTATAGTTAGTTATTACCGTCACCGCGATACATATATATA